>NC_088863.1:25262604-25290134 GCF_032884065.1 Artemia franciscana | reverse complement strand
TAAGATCTATACAACATTTTTCTAATGATTGACCTTGAGCTTTGTTAATGGTGATTGCAAATGCTAATCGAATTGGGAATTGCAATCTTTTAAATTGAAAAGGCAGATCCGTTGGAATCATGGGAATGCGAGGAATAAGAACAGCCTCACCCTCAAAAGGCCCTGTCAAGATTGTGGCCTCTATTAGGTTTTCCATCGTTTTTTTTACGGCAAGTCGAGTGCCATTGCAAAGCTTTGGTGGGTTTATATTTCTTAAAAGTATTATTGGTACGCCTATTTTTAGTTGTAGCACGTGTGGTGGAAACCCTGAAAGATCTATGGAATTTAAAAATTCAGATGGATAATTAACCGCTTCATTTGGTTCCAAAACTGTGTCGACTGACTTGTAAAGGACTGCCTGGTCTCGAATCTTGGTCAAAACAATATTGTTGATTTCGTGGACGTCTATATTTTTGGGTGCGAGAATCGCTCTTTCACTTAGCCATTTATTATTTTTATAATTTTTTAGAATATTCGGAAATACTTTTTCAATCAATTAATTTTTGGACGTCACTAAATTACAGAAATCAGCAGGTAGTTGTATACGTCCTGAAATTGAGTCTACTGTTTGACCAGAGTCATCGTTTTGCAATCGGACACGCATATTTGTAGTTGATTTTAATATTTTTACGTGTGCCCATAAATTAGAATTTTTTAGGCAAGCATTCATTTCGTCTGCAGGAGTTAAACTACGTAAAAATTGCGAATATACAACATTCTTGGCTTTCCCATTGTCTCTGCATATACAAAGCCGTATGTACTAATAATGACATCATATGCAAACGCTCTTTTTACAAACAAACAAACATGCATACACACAACTCGTTTTTATATAGATAGATAGACAGATAGATACAATACAAATTAACTGCGTAAAACTTGCGAATATACAACATTCTTCGCTGTCCAATTGTCGCTGCATATAAATAGATTGTCAGGTTTACCGACCCTCGAACATGCAACGTACAATTGTCCATGGGAAAAACAATCAGTATTAAGATCTATACCACATTTTTCTAATGATTGACCTTGAGCTTTGTTAATGGTGATTGCAAATGCTAATCGAATTGGGAATTGCAATCTTTTAAATTGAAAAGGCAGATCCGTTGGAATCATGGGAATGCGAGGAATAAGAACAGCCTCACCCTCAAAAGGCCCTGTCAAGATTGTGGCCTCTATTAGGTTTTCCATTGTTTTTTTTACGGCAAGTCGAGTGCCATTGCAAAGCTTTGGTGGGTTTATATTTCTTAAAAGTATTATTGGTACGCCTATTTTTAGTTGTAGCACGTGTGGTGGAAACCCTGAAAGATCTATGGAATTTAAAAATTCAGATGGATAATTAACCGCTTCATTTGGTTCCAAAACTGTGTCGACTGACTTGTAAAGGACTGCCTGGTCTCGAATCTTGGTCAAAACAATATTGTTGATTTCGTGGACGTCTATATTTTTGGGTGCGAGAATCGCTCTTTCACTTAGCCATTTATTATTTTTATAATTTTTAGAATATTCGGAAATACTTTTTCAATCAATTCATTTTTGGACGTCACTAAATTACAGAAATCAGCAGGTAGTTGTATACGTCCTGAAATTGAGTCTACTGGGAGCTTTCCGTTTCCAATTGTCAGCAATTGATCTGAAAATGTTTGACCAGAGTCATCGTTTTGCAATCGGACACGCATATTTGTAGTTAATTTTAATATTTTTACGTGTGCCCATAAATTAGAATTTTTCAGGCAAGCATTCATTCGTCTTCAATGGCTCTGGTGGTGCAGCCAATAGAGGAAGTTTAACTTTTCCTGAGGCGCAACACATTCCCATTGTTTCACCATTGAATTTCAAGGCCTTGCAATAGGGACAAATTTTAGACATTGTCCCGATTTGAACACATCTACTCAAGCTATAATCATCGACTGGGTTGTACCTGAATGCCAGGCGATAACTTTCAGGTTGCTCTGATTCCTCGGCACGCTTTCTTTTCTTACTTTCTCTATCAGCAGCAAGCCTGATTTCTTGCTGTTCTTGTAATTCCTCGGCACGCCTTCTTTTTTCACTTTCTCTTTTAGCAGCAAGTCTGCTTCCGCGTTGCTCTGGTAGTTCCTCGGCACGCTTTCTGTTCTTTTTTCTCTATCAGCCTCAAGCCTGTTTCCTTGCTGTTCTTTTGATTCCTCGGCACGCTTTCTGTTCTTTCTTTCTCTATCAGCCTCAAGCCTGTTTCCTTGCTGTTCTTTTGATTCCTCGGCACGCTTTCTGTTCTTTCTTTCTCTATCAGCCTCGAGCCTGTTTCCTTGCTGTTCTTTTGATTCCTCGGCACGCTTTCTTTTCTGACTTTCTCTATCAGCAGCAAGTTTTTTGGCATAGACTCTTTGAGCATCTTCATCGGCTTTTGCCATGGTAAGTTCATCAGTCATTGTAAACTTAAACATTAATAGATTTCTACGTGAACATATGTCTTAAATATCTTGAATGACGTCACCGTCAAAGCAAAAATGACGACAACTAATTTCATGACGTCAGTCAACACAGAAACATGACGTCACCTGATCCACAGACAGACACACAGACAGACAACTTATTTTTATATATATAGACTAGCTGTTGGGGTGGCGCTTCGCGCCACCCCAACACCTAGTTGGTGGGGCGCTTCGCGCCCCCCAAGCCCCCCCGCGCGCGTAAGTCGTTACGCGCCATATTAGTTACGCGCCATTGTAGTTGTGTCCCTGTGTCCCACCTGTGAATATAGATAGATTTATATATGTGTTTCAAACTACGTAAAAATTGCGAATATACAACATTCTTGGCTTTCCCATTGTCTGTCCATATACAAAGCCGTATGTACTAATAATGACGTCATATGCAAACGCTCTTTTTACAAACAAACAAACATGCATACACACAACTCGTTTTTATATAGATAGATAGATAGATAGATACAATACAAATTAACTACGTAAAACTTGTGAATATACAACAGTCTTCGCTGTCCCATTGTCTGTGCGTATAAATAGATTGTCAGGTTTACCGACCCTCAAAGATGCAACATACAATTGTACATTGGTAAAGCAATCTGTATTAAGATCTATACCGCATTTTTCTAGTGATTGCCCTTGAGCTTTGTTGATGGTGGTTGCAAATGCTAATCGAATTGGGAATTGCAATCTTTTAAATTGAAAAAGCAGATCCGTTGGAATCATGGGAATGCGAGGAATAAGAACAGCCTCACCCTCATAAGGCCCTGTCAAGATTGTGGCATCTATTAGGTTTTCCATTGTTTTTTTTTTACGGCAAGTCGCGTGCCATTGCAAAGCTTTGGTGGGTTGATATTTCTTAAAAGTATTATTGGTACGCCTATTTTTAGTTGTAGCAGGTGTGGTGGACACCCTGAAGGATCTATGGAATTTAAAAATTCAGATGGATAATTAACCGCTTCATTTGGTTCCGAAATACAAATTAACTGCGTAACACTTGCGAATATACAACATTCTTCGCTGTCCAATTCTCGCTGCATATAAATAGATTGTCAGGTTTACCGACCCTCGAACATGCAACGTACAATTGTCCATGGGAAAAACAATCAGTATTAAGATCAATACCACATTTTTCTAATGATTGACCTTGAGCTTTGTTAATGGTGATTGCAAATGCTAATCGAATTGGGAATTGCAATCTTTTAAATTGAAAAGGCAGATCTCTTGGAATCATGGGAATGCGAGGAATAAGAACAGCCTCACCCTCAAAAGGCCCTGTTCAGGATTTTCGTTCAGTGCACCGCAAGGTCCATGTATCATATTTTTTACAATAATATCATGTAACCCCTTATCGACATTTTTATCAGGTATTTCAGCGGAAATCACATCATCAATTTCGTTTGAAGTAATTTTTTTATGTAGCCAGATTAGTATATGTGCGTGTGGCAAACCTCGTTTTTGCCATTCCACTGAGTACATCCAGCATCGCACTGACCCAAACACTTCATGTTTTACAAGGTAGTTTATCAGTGATTTCAACTTTTGCCGGAAGACACGTGCCGTAATGTCATGCCTATGAACCGCCGATTGTCCTTGAAGTAAAAGCTGCAGTATCTCGTCCCAAGATTGATTACATGTAAATGTAATAAATAAATCTGGACGACCATAGAGACGAACATACGCAATAGCATCTTGAGCATATTCATGCATATGACGGGGACTGCCAGCATATGACGAAGGTAAAATTGTTAATCTTCCAACGTTTGTGGTATTACCGTCATTTATAACTGCATCTCGCAAATGAATGTATTGTTCAGAGCGGAGCTTGGTCTGATTCAGGCGGATATATAGCAAACGTTCTGATTCAATTTTAGCATACATATCCACGACAAATTGGTGAAACAATTCACGGCATTTTAAAATATAATTTTCTTCATCCTGCCGAATCATTAGTCTATAGGAATAATAATGCATTGCACTGCATTTCTTATTCATTTCTTTGTTAGTGGCTGGATTCATCAATTTAATATTAAAGTGATAGCCGTCGGCTCCATCCCAAAAAATGATAGGATATTGTAGGGCATCGTAGCATCGATGAGTTTCAGCAATTCTTAACAACTGAGCGTTTCGCTTATGTAGAATAATATCTCGAGGTAAAAACTGATCACCGACCATAACGATTGCCACTTCGTCGATAGTCGGAGCATTGTATCTACGCACATGTTGGCCATGAGGCGTTTTGTCAGCGGAAATAACAATTTTATGAGTATCAGTAGGCATCAAATCGATGGCTGTTTTGAACAGACACACTAACTTATTATTTTCGTGGAAAAGATGTTGCAATTGGGAAACGATTGTCCTTTCAACGTTGGGAGAAATTTCGCAACGTGCATTCAATTCAGAATTTCTATCACTGATGAAGTACAATTTTAAAAATTTATGATTCTCGCCTGAGAATGGTAGAAGGGACCCTGCTTTATGATAAATTTGCCCTTTTACTTTGAAAGTAGACATAAATTGATCTGGATTTTCGATTTGGGCTCCAAACGACGTCATTTGGAAACATGAGTTGTATTGTCTGATTTTTGACAAAAAACGCTTAGATTCTGACGTAGTTCCAGTAAGGAAAGTCTTCAATGGCTCTGGTGGTGCAGCCAATAGAGGAAGTTTAACTTTTCCTGAGGCGCAACACATTCCCATTGTTTCACCATTGAATTTCAAGGCCTTGCAATAGGGACAAATTTTAGACATTGTCCCGATTTGAACACATCTACTCAAGCTATAATCATCGACTGGGTTGTACCTGAATGCCAGGCGATAACTTTCAGATTGCTCTGATTCCTCGGCACGCTTTCTTTTCTTACTTTCTCTATCAGCAGCAAGCCTGTTTCCCTGCTGGTCTTTTGATTCCTCGGCACGCCTTCTTTTTTCACTTTCTCTTTTAGCAGCAAGTCTGCTTCTGCGTTGCTCTGGTAGTTCCTCGGCACGCCTTCTTTTTTCACTTTCTCTTTTAGCAGCAAGTCTGCTTCTGCGTTGCTCTGGTAGTTCCTCGGCATGCTTTCTGTTCTTTCTTTCTCTATCAGCCTCAAGCCTGTTTCCCTGCTTGTCTTTTGATTCCTCGGCACGCCTTCTTTTTTCACTTTCTCTTTTAGCAGCAAGTCCGCTTCTGCGTTGCTCTGGTAGTTCCTCGGCATGCTTTCTGTTCTTTCTTTCTCTATCAGCCTCAAGCCTGTTTCCCTGCTGGTCTTTTGATTCCTCGGCACGCCTTCTTTTTTCACTTTCTCTTTTAGCAGCAAGTCTGCTTTCGCGATGCTCTGGTAGTTCCTCGGCACGCTTTCTTTTCTGACTTTCTCTATCAGCAGCAAGTTTTTTGGCATAGGCTCTTTGAGCATCTTCATCAGTCATTGTAAACTTAAACATTAATAGAATTCTACGCGAACATATGTCTTATATAACTTGAATGACGTCACCTTCAAAGCAAAAATGATGGCAACTAATTTCATGACGTCAGCCGAAACATGACGTCACCTGATCCACAGATCCACACACAGACAACTTATTTTTATATATATAGATATATATATATATATATATATATATATATATATATATGTTTTTAACTACGTAAAACTTGCGAATATACAACATTCTTTGCTGTCCCATTGTCTGTGCATATAAATAGATTGTCAGGTTTACCGACTCTTGAACATGCAACGCATAATGGTCCATGGGAAAACAATCCGTATTCAGATCTATACCTCATGATTCTATTGATTGCCCTTGAGCTTTGTTGATGGTGATTGCTAATCGACCATTTCCTTTGTTGCCGTCGTCATTTATATATCCCCCTGTGCCCCCCCGGCGTCCCCGTTGTAGTTGTGTCCCTGTGTCCGGGTTGTCATTTATATTCCCTGTGTCCCCGTCGTCATTTGTGTCCCGGTGTCCCAGTCTATGATTTCTATTTGAGTGTCCCGGGCGTCATTTATATTCGTCAGGATATTGTAGGGCATCGTACAACTTGGATATGATTTTTGAGTTATTAGAATTTGTTTTATACAATACTTATATAAGATTTGGTGGTGATTGCTTGTTGTGTTACTTGGTTGTTTTACATTTGCTGTTTTTTTTTCATAGGCATGTATTTTGGGGGTGATACCTGACACGGGGATGCCATGGTTATTCTGTGGTAGCCACATCACTTGGCTGGGTAGAGAATTTAAAGTGGCGAAACCCCATAGGCCAGTGTATTCTCCTGATGAGCCCTTGTGTTGGATTGTTACCTCTGAATTATTTGTCTTTATTATTTTTTCTATTGTTTGGTAAATGACGACTTATACTTATTGCCGACATGACTGCCTGTCCATGGATTATTCTTTATGGTCTATTGTGTTTGGCTATGCTGTTTGGCTATGCTTATATATATATATATACTAGCTGTTGGGGTGGCGCTTCGCGCCACCCCAACACCTAGTTGGTGGGGGCGCTTCGCGCCCCCCCAAGCCCCCCCGCGGGCGTAAGTCGTTACGCGCCATATTAGTTACGCAACATTGTAGTTGTGTCCCTATGTCCCACCTGTGAATATAGATAGATAGATATATATATATATATATATATATATATATATATATATATATATATATATATATATATATATATATGTTTTTAACTACGTAAAACTTGCGAATATACAACATTCTTTGCTGTCCCATTGTCTGTGCATATAAATAGATTGTCAGGTTTACCGACTCTTGAACATGCAACATATAATGGTCCATGGGAAAACAATCCGTATTCAGATCTATACCTCATGATTCTAATGATTGCCCTTGAGCTTTGTTGATGGTGATTGCTAATCGACCATTCCCTGAGTCGCCATCGTCATTTATATATCCCCCTGTGCACCCCGGCGTCCCCTTTGTAGTTATGTCCCTGTGTCCCGGTCGTCATTTATATTCCCTGTGTCCCGGTCGTCATTTGTGTCCCGGTGTTCTAGTCTGTGATTTCTCTTTGAGTGTCCCGGGCGTCATTTATATTCCTTGTGTCCCGGTGTCCCGGTCGTCATTTATATCCCCCTGTGCCCCCCGGCGTCCCCATTGTAGTTGTGTCCCTGTGTCCCGGTCGTCATTTATATTCCCTGTGTCCCGGTCGTCATTTGTATCCCGGTGTCCCGGTCTGTATATACATTCGTTTTTTAGTTTTGTTTTTCTCCTTTATTTTTTTCCTTTTTTCTTTTTTTCCTTTTTAGTTTATTTAGATTTTTAGATTTTTTAGTTTTTTTATTTATACTCCCTGTGTCCCGGTCGTCATTTGTGTCTCGGTGCTTTGTTGATTGCTAATTTATATTATATTTATATTTATATTTTTTATATTTATTAATATTTTTTTAGTTTTCTTTTTCTCTTATTTTTCAGTTTTTTCCTTTTTTTAGTTTTTTCTTTTTTAGTTTTTAGTATTTTTTTGTTTTTTACCTTTTTTTAGTTTTTTTAGTTTTTTAGCTTTTTTAGTTTTTTTTATTAGTTTTTAGTTTTTTTTTAGTTTTTGCCTTTTTTTAGTTTTTTCAGTTTTTTTTAGTTTTTAGTTTTTTACCTTTTTTTAGTTTTTTTTAGTTTTTTAGCTTTTTTAGTTTTTTTTTCTTTTTAGTTTTTTTTGTAGTTTTTACCTTTTTTAGTTTTTCTTCTTCTTTTGTATTAGTGTGAAATAATTCAGACGTCATATGCGGACAAACACGACGTCACTCGACAGACAGACAGACAGACATAACCCACAAACAACTTATTTTTATATATATTTATTCATATTTTTTTAGTTTTCTTTTTCTCTTTTATTTTTCAGTTTTTTCCTTTTTTTTATTTTTTTTCTTTTTTAGTTTTTAGTTTTTTACCTTTTTTTTAGTTTTTTTTAGTTTTTTTAGTTTTTTAGCTTTTTTAGTTTTTTTTATTAGTTTTTATTTTTTTTGTAGTTTTTGCCTTTTTTTATTTTTTTCAGTTTTTTTTTTAGTTATTAGATTTTTACCTTTTTTTAGTTTTTTTTTAGTTTTTTAGCTTTTTTAGTTTTTTTTTCTTTTTAGTTTTTTTTGTAGTTTTTACCTTTTTTAGTTTTTTTCTTCTTTTGTATTAGTGTGAAATAATTCAGACGTCATATGCGAACAAACATGACGTCACCTGATCCACACACAGATCCACACACAGACAACTTATTTTTATATATATATATATATATATATACTAGCTGTTGGGGTGGCGCTTCGCGCCACCCCAACACCTAGTTGGTGGGGGCGCTTCGCGCCCCCCCCCAAGCCCCCCCGCGCGCGTAAGTCGTTACGCGCCATAATAGTTACGCGCCATTGTAGTTGTGTCCCTATGTCCCACCTGTGAATATAGATATATATATATATATATATATATATATATATATATATATATATATATATATATATATATATATATATATATATATGGTTTTAACTACGTAAAACTTGCGAATATACAACATTCTTTGCTGTCCCATTGTCTTTGCATATAAATAGATTGTCAGGTTTACCGACTCTTGAACATGCAACATATAATGGTCCATGGGAAAACAATCTGTATTCAGATCTATACCTCATGATTCTAATGATTGCCCTTGAGCTTTGTTGATGGTGATTGCTAATCGACCATTCCCTGTCCCGGTGTCCCGGTCGTCATTTATATCCCCCTGTTTCCCCCGGTGTCCCCGTTGTAGTTGTGTCCCTGTGTCCCGGTCGTCATTTATATTCCCTGTGTCCCGGTCGTCATTTGTATCCCGGTGTCCCGGTCTGTATATACATTCGTTTTTTAGTTTTGTTTTTCTCCTTTATTTTTTTCCTTTTTTTTTCTTTTTTAGTTTATTTAGATTTTTAGATTTTTTAGTTTTTTTATTAGTTTTTAGTTTTTTTTTCTTTTTAGTTTTTTTGTAGTTTTTACCTTCTTTTTAGTTTTGTTAGTTTTTTTTTTTACTTATGTCCTGGTTGTCATTTATACTCCCTGTGTCCCGGTGCTTTGTTGATTGCTAATCGAACATTCCTTTTGTCCTGGTCGCTTTCTCTTTGAGTGTCGTCATTTATTTTTTTCTTTTTTAGTTCTTTTAGTTTTTACATTTTTTAGTTTTTTTTAGTTTTTTAGATGAAAATTTTTTTTAGTTTTTTCCTTTTTTTTTTTAGTTTTTTATTGGTTTTTACCTTTATTTTAGCTTATTTTTCAGTTTTTTCCTTTTTTTTTATTTTTTTTTTATTTTTTATTTTTTTTAGTTTTTTACCTTTTTTTAGTTTTTTTATTTTTTTTAGTTTTTTAGCTTTTTTACTTTTTTTTATTAGTTTTTAGTTTTTTTGTAGTTTTTGCCTTTTTTTAGTTTTTTCAGTTTTTTTTTAGTTTTTTATTGGTTTTTACCTTTATTTTAGCTTATTTTTCAGTTTTTTCCTTTTTTTTAGTTTTTTTTAGTTTTTAGTTTTTTTAGTTTTTTACCTTTTTTTAGTTTTTTTAGTTTTTTTAGTTTTTTAGCTTTTTTATTTTTTTTATTAGTTTTTAGTTTTTTTTGTAGTTTTTGCCTTTTTTTAGTTTTTTTAGTTTTTTAGCTTTTTTATTAGTTTTTAGTTTTTTTTGTAGTTTTTGCCTTTTTTTAGTTTTTTTTCTTTTTAGTTTTTTTGTAGTTTTTACCTTCTTTTTAGTTTTGTTAGTTTTTTTTTTTTTACTTATGTCCTGGTCGTCATTTATACTCCCTATGTCCCGGTGCTTTGTTGATTGCTAATCGAACATTCCTTTTGTCCTGGTCGCTTTCTCTTTGAGTGTCGTCATTAATTTTTTTCTTTTTTAGTTAGTTTTTAATTTTTTTTGTAGTTTTTGCCTTTTTTTAGTTTTTTCAGTTTTTTTTTAGTTTTTTATTGGTTTTTACCTTTATTTTAGCTTATTTTTCAGTTTTTTCCTTTTTTTTAGTTTTTTTTAGTTTTTAGTTTTTTTAGTTTTTTACCTTTTTTTAGTTTTTTTAGTTTTTTAGCTTTTTATTTTTTTTATTAGTTTTTAGTTTTTTTTGTAGTTTTTGCCTTTTTTTAGTTTTTTAGTTTTTTAGCTTTTTTATTAGTTTTTAGTTTTTTTTGTAGTTTTTGCCTTTTTTTGTTTTTTTTTAGTTTTTTAGCTTTTTTATTTTTTTTATTAGTTTTTAGTTTTTTTTGTAGTTTTTGCCTTTTTTTAGTTTTTTCAGTTTTGACGTCACCTGATCCAGTTTTTTCAGGTGACGTCACCTGATCCATCCACAGACAGACAGACAACTTATTTTTATATATATAGATATATATATATATATATATATATATATATATATATATATATATATATATATATATATATATATATATATATATATATATATATATATATATATATATATATATATATATATATATATATATATATATATATATATATATATATATTTATTTCAGGAAATACTAGTCCTGATGATCGGAAGAAGAAGTTGCGACTTTCCTTTGGAAGCCCAACAGATGCAAGGAAAACACCTAGTTTTGGAACACCAACATCCATTCCATCTGCAGGATCCACTGCCAGTCTCTCTCAGCTGTAAGTGTCAAACTTACAGATTAGGTAGATGTTTTGTCGAAATTACAGGGAAAAAGGCAGGTAAACATAAAGCAAGAGACAAAGTAAAAAGAGTTTTAATAAATTAACAGCATCGAATGTATTTATTTTGAAATGAACTGCTTCTAACTTTAATCCGTAGCTAATCATAGACTTACATTTTCCATAGTGTTTTTTGTGCTGCTGCTGAATTTTTCATCAACGTCGAAAATGTTGTTAAAATATTTTTATAACATCTTACATTCATCTAAGAGCCCTTCCCCCTATTTATAGTGATGGGACTTTTACTTTTATATGTGGTAGTCTGACCTTGTCAACTGTTGTAATTTCTCTTAAACTGTGTTGCAGGTATTTGTTTTAAATAAGGACTAATACCAAAAAGAACCTGGCATTCTTGTCATCAAGCATAAAGAATATTTTTTGAGAGATGATTCTGACGAGTTCGCTAAAGTACAGCTATGAACATTACCTATGCTTGAGGATGTAACCAAATTGAAAAACTATTGATTTTTTTTGGCACTTGGTATCTACCAAGTGACATATGGCGATCGCAAATTCTGTCGGTCTTTCCTGGTTTTGCTACTTTAGACACTTCCAGGTAAGCTAGGACGATGAAATTTGACAGGCGTATCAGGAACCAGACCAGATTAAATTTAGAAATTATTGTTTCCCCGATTCGACTATCTGGGGGGGGGGGGGTTAAATTGGAAAAATTAGAAAAAACGAGGTATTTCAACCTACAAACGGTTGATCAGATCTCAATGAAATTTGATGAGGAAGTATATCGTGTCTCCGAGCTCTTATTTTAAATCCCGACCAGATCTGATGACATTGGGGAGAGAGGACCTAAAATCTTGGAAAACGCTTAGAGTGGAGGGATCGGGATGTAACTTGGTGGGTAAAATAAGAAAAAGTCCTAGATACGTGATTGACATAACCGGAACGGATCCGCTCTCTTTGGGGTAGATGGGGGGGGGGGTTAATTCAGAAAAATAAGAAAAAAATGAGGTATTTTTAACTTAGCCTACGAACGGGTGATCGGATCTCAATGAAATTTGATATTTCGAAGGATACCGTCTCTCAAAGCTCTTATTTTAAATCGTGACTGGATCTGTTGACTTTGGGCGGGGAACCTAAAATCTTTGAAAATGCTTAGAGTGGAGGGATCAGGATTAAACTTGGTGGGAAAAATAAGCAGAATTCCTAGATACATTATTGACATAATCAGAACAGATCCGCTCTATTTGGGGGGGAGAGGGTTAATTCTGAAAAATTTGAAAAAATGACGTATTTTTAGCTTACGAAAGAGTGATCGGATCTTCATGAAACTTCATATTTAGAAGGAACTCGTAACTCATATCTCTTATTTTAAATCCCAACCGGATCCAGCGTCATTGGGGGGGGGCAGTTGGGGGGGACCGGAAATCTTAGAAAATACTTAAAGCGGAGATATCAGGATGGAACTGGGTGGGAAGAATAAAAACAAGTCCAAGATATATGACTGATATAACCGGACCAGATCCGCTCTTTTTGGTGGAGTTGGGGGAGGGGGGGATAATTCGAAAAATTTAGAAAAAATGAGGTATTTGTAACTTACGATCGGATGATCAGATCTTAATGAAATTTGATATTTACAAGCATCTTGTGCTTTAGAGCTCATATTTTAAATTCCGACCAGATCCTGTGACATTGGGGGAGTGGGAGGTGAAAACCGGAATTATTAGAAAACGTGAAAATTGGGGTATCTTTAGCTTACGAATAGATGATTGGATCTTAGTGAAACTCGATATATTGAAGGATCTTATGTCTCAGATGCTCTATTCTCGACTCGCATTGGATCCGGGGACATAGGGGGTTGGAGGGGGAAACAGAAATCTTGGAAAACGCTTAGAGTGGAGAGATCGGGATGAAACCTGATGGGAAGAATAAGTTCAAGTTCTAAATACGTGATTGACATAATTGGAACGGATCCGTTTTTTTTGGAGGAGTTGGGGGTGTTAATTTGGAAAAATTAGAAAAATTGAGGTATCTTTAACTTAAGAACGGGTGACCAGATCTTAATGAAATTTGATATTTAGAAGGAACTCATGTCTCAGAGCTACCAGAAAATACCGACCAGATCTTTTGACATTTGGGGGAGTTGGAGGGGGAAATCGGAAATCTGGGGAAATGCTAAGAGTGGAAGAATCGAGATGAAGCTTGGTGGGTAGAATAAGCAAATGTCGTAGATACGTGATTGACGTAACCGTACTGGAATTGCTCTCTTTGGAGGAGTTAGGTAGTTGGGTTCAGTGCTTTGGCGAGTTTGGTGCTTCTGGACGTGCTAGGACGATGAAAATTGGTAGGCATGTCAGGGAGCTGCACAAATTGACTTTATAAAGTCGTTTTCCCTGATTCGACCATCTGGGGGCTGAAGGGAGAGGAAAAATAAGAAAAAATGAGGTATTTATAACTTATGAGTCAGTGATCGGATCTTAATGAATTTTTATTTTTAGAAGGACATCGTGACTCAGAGCTCTTATGAATGAATGAATGAATGAATAAACTTTATTACCCGTAAAAGTATAAAAAACATAAAAGCACGGAGTATTTTGAATAAACAAAAACAAAAATGATAAACAGCGAAAAAAAATAAAACTAACAAAAGACAACATTGACTAATTAACCAGTATCATTATGGAAAAAAAGGCTACAGAGGGTCATAAACGTGAATAAAGTTGATAGTGTTTTTACATAAATCATCACTGGAAGACCGAATCCGAGAAGGCACATCAATTAAACCAAATCGAGCCATTATTTTTTTGTATCGGTACCATTTAGGAAGCCGGAGGAGGAATTTGCAATATCTGAAATAAGCCGTACGTAGAGTATGTCGATCTTTCTTACGAAACAGATGAGCCATGCCTGATAAAACAAAAGCACAGGGGCGCAATAAGCGTTATAAATCATGCACAAATCGTTGCGGTTGTAACGGCTTTTGTTTGGGGATATTTTTCCGTAAGCGACGCGTAGGTTTTTCACGGCTTGATTCACTAGGGATGAACAGGTAGTGGAAAGTGTTGGACCGAAACACAGACCAAGCCAACTAACTAAAGAAGAACATGGTAGAACTGCAGTACCAGCAACGAATGGAGCGACCGCATAAGGGCTATTAAAACAAATAAACTTGCATTTAGACGCATTAACTGACAGTCCAATCTTAGATAGTTCATTGGTTAATATAGTAAAATTAGAAAGCAATCCACGGGGGGGGGCAACAAGAAGAACGTCATCTGCATATGCAATAGAAGACAAACCAATATTATCGTAAAAAACATAAGGGGACGCAGGCACGATGCAAGCACGCATTTGAATATACTAGGAGACAATACGGCACCTTGCCGAACTCCCTTATTAATTTTTACCGGGTCTGATATTTGGTCATTCCAGGTAACTTGAATTTTAGACTTTGAATACCAAGAACACAATAAACTTAATACGGAAGGATTAACACCTGAAGACGCAAGGGAAAATAGAGCCTGAGAGTGCACAATATTGTCGAAAGCTCCAGAAATTATTTTAAATCCCAACCGGCATTAAGCCTCTGATTTTCCTTTTAAATCAATCTATTGATTTTTAGGATTTTTTTATGTGCTCATACCATATGAGCTCTTGGCTGTTTTGGCCTCGTCACAAGTGCCATATGAGCTCTTAGCTCTTTTTCATATAGATCAAACGATGTATGAAAATCAAACTTTATTTTTGAAATTTCCCTAGTATTTCATAGACTTGGTCAAATGAACCTCTGGAACATACATTTGTGATTATCCCAAAAAATAATAGATTGTGTTTGGAAGAAATAATAATTAGTACTGAAGTAAATGTATGTGCTCATCAACTAGAGGATGTTGGTATTAATTACTCAAGAACTAAATGTTCTACCAATGTGGAAAATTGAAAAAAAAAATTAATTTTCAAATATCTACAGCTGCTACTTTTTTTTAGAAATCTTTCCGAAACTTTACCTTTCCCTTATATGCTGTATTTTTCCGATTTGCTTCTATGAGTTTTATAAACGAGTAATAATTATTTATTTGTTCACGAAAACAGCTCTATTTTTCGGAATGGTATCTTGGGATATTCTTGCATTAAAAAGCAATATAGATGGATCAGAAGTCTGAGAAAATTCGTTAGAGCCTTAATTTTGGAAAAGTTAGCTTCATTAATCAAATGTCTTTGAACAGACTTTAATGTGAAAAGACATTAAATTACGGGAATAGTAAAAAGCTGGTTATTGCAATAAATATTTGTATATATATTAACAAGGGATTACAACAATTCAAAAACCTTAAAAAATAAAACCAAAGTTAGAAGCATAATGGAAATCACTGTTAGAAATTGGACTTATTTTAATAATGAAATATCTTTGAAAAGAGACAGTATGAAAAGATATTAAATTGCGGAAATAGTAAAAAACTAGTAATTGCAAAAAATATTTATGGATATATATATATATATATAAATATATATATATATATATATATATATATATATATATATATATATATATATATATATATATATATATATATATATATATATATCCACATATATCATATGTGGATATGAGAGTATATATATATATATATATATATATATATATATATATATATATATATATATATATATATATATATATACTAGCTGTTGGCATAGACTCTTTGAGCAGCTTCCTCGGCTGTTGCCATTGTAGGTTCTTCAGTCATTTTACAATTAAACATTTTTCCGTGAACGCATGTCTTAAATACCATTAATGACGTCACCGTCATAGCAAAAATGACGGCAACTAACTTCATGACGTCAGCCGACACAGAAACATGACGTCACCTGATCCACAGACAGACAGACAGACAACTTATTTATATATATATAGATAGATAGATAGATAGATAGATAGAAGATATATAAATAAGTTGTCTGTGTGTGTGTGTGTCTGCCGAGTGACGTCATGTTCGTGTGTTGACTAACGTCATGTTTTCGACTGATGAAATTACAGACCGGGACATCGGGACACAAATGACGACCGGGATATAGGGAATATAAATGACGACCGGGACACTCAAAGAGAAAGCGACCGGGACACAAGGAATGTTCGATTAGCAATCACCATCAACAAAGCACCGGGACACAAATGACGACCGGGACACAGGGAGTATAAATGACGACCAGGACGTAAGTAAAAAAAAAAAAAAAGTAAAAACTACAAAAAATTAAAAGAAAAAAAAAACTAAAAACTAATATAAAAGCTAAAAAAAAAAAAAAAAAAAAAAAAAAAAAAAAAAAAAGGAAAAAAACTGAAAAATAAAGCAAAAAATCAAAAATTAAAAAAATAAAAATAAAAAAACTACAAAAAAAAACTAGAAAGAAAAAAGTAAAAACCAAAAAAAAACTAAAAAGAAAAAAGGGGAAAAACACAAAAATTTATTTCATAAACAAAAATTTGCAGTTGTTACAAAAGATGACTCCATATTTGACAAGGGATTACAACAATTCTAAAACATTAAAAAAGAAAACCTGAAGTTTGAAGTTCAGTAGAAATCGTTATTAAAAAATATCATTATTGAATTTCTTTTCATATAAGTATAAGCAGTGTCTTTTTAAGACGTGAAAAAAAGTGGAAACAACTTTTAAATTCACTTAAGAATCGCTAGAGTTACTATACAGCTAGTATATATATATATACTAGCTGTTGGGGTGGCGCTTCGCGCCACCCCAACACCTAGTTGGTGGGGCGCTTCGCGCCCCCCCCAAGCCCCCCCGCGCGCGTAAGTCGTTACGCGCCATATTAGTTACGCGCCATTGTAGTTGTGTCCCTGTGTCCCATTTGTGAATATAGATAGATTTATATATGTGTTTCAAACTACGTAAAAATTGCGAATATACAACATTCTTGGCTTTCCCATTGTTTGTCCATATACAAAGCCGTATGTACTAATAATGACGTCATATGCAAACGCTCTTTTTACAAACAAACAAACATGCATACACACAACTCGTTTTTATATAGATAGATAGATAGATAGATACAATACAAATTAACTACGTAAAACTTGTGAATATACAACAGTCTTCGCTGTCCCATTGTCTGTGCGTATAAATAGATTGTCAGGTTTACCGACCCTCAAAGATGCAACATACAATTGTACATTGGTAAAGCAATCTGTATTAAGATCTATACCGCATTTTTCTAGTGATTGCCCTTGAGCTTTGTTGATGGTGGTTGCAAATGCTAATCGAATTGGGAATTGCAATCTTTTAAATTGAAAAAGCAGATCCGTTGGAATCATGGGAATGCGAGGAATAAGAATGTTTTTTTTTTTACGGCAAGTCGCGTGCCATTGCAAAGCTTTGGTGGGTTGATATTTCTTAAAAGTATTATTGGTACGCCTATTTTTAGTTGTAGCAGGTGTGGTGGACACCCTGAAGGATCTATGGAATTTAAAAATTCAGATGGATAATTAACCGCTTCATTTGGTTCCGAAATACAAATTAACTGCGTAAAACTTGCGAATATACAACATTCTTCGCTGTCCAATTCTCGCTGCATATAAATAGATTGTCAGGTTTACCGACCCTCGAACATGCAACGTACAATTGTCCATGGGAAAAACAATCAGTATTAAGATCAATACCACATTTTTCTAATGATTGACCTTGAGCTTTGTTAATGGTGATTGCAAATGCTAATCGAATTGGGAATTGCAATCTTTTAAATTGAAAAGGCAGATCTGTTGGAATCATGGGAATGCGAGGAATAAGAACAGCCTCACCCTCAAAAGGCCCTGTCAGGATTGTGGCCTCTATTAGGTTTTCCATTGTTTTTTTTACGGCAAGTCGAGTGCCATTGCAAAGCTTTGGTGGGTTTATATTTCTTAAAAGTATTATTGGTACGCCTATTTTTAGTTGTAGCACGTGTGGTGGAAACCCTGAAAGATCTATGGAATTTAAAAATTCAGATGGATAATTAACCGCTTCATTTGGTTCCAAAAGTGTGTCGACTGACTTGTAAAGGACTGCCTGGTCTCGAATCTTGGTCAAAACAATATTGTTGATTTCGTGGACGTCTATATTTTTGGGTGCGAGAATCGCTATATTGCCAACGCTATATCATTTTTAGATCGAATTGATGCCAGAATCAGTTTTATCACAAACGTTTTACCAGTACCTCCTGGCGCATCCAAAAAGAAAATTTCTCCAACGTTGTTATCGACACAATGCATTATCGTATCATAAATGTCTTTTTGTTCCGACGTTAACTTGGAAATGTTATTTTGTACATACGACAATAGATCACTCGTACTGTAGCTTTGTTCACGATCCAATTCTACACATGTCGAAACAGCAGCGATACGGTTAGGTGAAGGCATTCCCAAACCCTGAAGAGGTTTGTTTGCCATACTTATGCACAAATCTTCTATAACAACTAAAGTGTAGTTATAAATTTCTGATGTAAAATCAAAAGTCATGTCTGACGTCTCTAACTGTTTTCGATGAAGTATATCTTCGGACATTTTTGACTTATATTTTTCCCATAAATCTGTAGGAGCTGATGGAGAGCAAGTTGTTAAAATGATGCCAAACAATGCACGAATTTGACTTGGGGTTGACGTTTCGCACGCGTCATTGATGCAGTTATCCCAGTGTTGGTCATTCTCCAATAAATTCAGAGCTTGGCATGCACTACGGTAAGTGTCATGTATAGTACCATTTACAGTCCTCAAATACTCAAAGGATGTCGGACCGGGTACATTCACCAAAAGCAGGCGTAGAAAGAAGCATTCATGTTGATTGGGGTGAACGGTGTAGAGTCTTCCTATCGTGGTATCTTTGAAGATGGTAGGTTGGCCGTCGACTGACTTACCCTGTTTTCGACGTTCAAATACTTTATTTTTAGTATTCCACGTGTAATACGAAGGCACTTCAGTATACAGCAGTTTTTTTGCAAAAGAATCATTTTTGCAAAGCGAAAAAAAAGCTGTTAATGTTGTATCCGGTGGATTCAGGACTCTTTGTTGCACGTTGGTTTCCGTGAAATAAACACGTTGACCATTCTGTAAATGTACTGCTAAGTGAACAACAGCTGGACTACGTTCATGTATCGGAAATGAAAGAATTCGCCAAACAGCTTCATTACTGCTTATGTATCTTCCAGCCTGATATTCTACGATTTCATCGAAATCTTTGATTTCGGACTGCAAGCCAAAAACTGCCATGTCACTGCCTTTGTTGACGTATTTACATATGTATTTGATTGCCTTTACGGAATTACAGTATTCAACGTTTATGTGTGCATTAAATGTTTTTGATAATAAAGGGGAATATGGAACAACCCACTGGTTATCTACTTCGATGGTGGTACCGTTACGCTTCTTTATTATTGCTGTTTTACCGCCATCTTCAGTAGATCTTCTTCTATATTGTGGGTAACCATCATTGCCAGTAATTGTTTTGGGTACTAAAAGTCGAGGATATTGCTTTGTGCACCTTCCTTTGGCCATGCATGGTGAATTTTCGTTCAGTGCACCGCAAGGTCCATGTATCATATTTTTTACAATAATATCATGTAACCCCTTATCGACATTTTTATCAGGTATTTCAGCGGAAATCACATCATCAATTTCGTTTGAAGTAATTTTTTTATGTAGCCAGATTAGTATATGTGCGTGTGGCAAACCTCGTTTTTGCCATTCCACTGAGTACATCCAGCATCGCACTGACCCAAACACTTCATGTTTTACAAGGTAGTTTATCAGTGATTTCAACTTTTGCCGGAAGACACGTGCCGTAATGTCATGCCTATGAACCGCCGATTGTCCTTGAAGTAAAAGCTGCAGTATCTCGTCCCAAGATTGATTACATGTAAATGTAATAAATAAATCTGGACGACCATAGAGACGAACATACGCAATAGCATCTTGAGCATATTCATGCATATGACGGGGACTGCCAGCATATGACGAAGGTAAAATTGTTAATCTTCCAACGTTTGTGGTATTACCGTCATTTATAACTGCATCTCGCAAATGAATGTATTGTTCAGAGCGGAGCTTGGTCTGATTCAGGCGGATATATAGCAAACGTTCTGATTCAATTTTAGCATACATATCCACGACAAATTGGTGAAACAATTCACGGCATTTTAAAATATAATTTTCTTCATCCTGCCGAATCATTAGTCTATAGGAATAATAATGCATTGCACTGCATTTCTTATTCATTTCTTTGTTAGTGGCTGGATTCATCAATTTAATATTAAAGTGATAGCCGTCGGCTCCATCCCAAAAAATGATAGGATATTGTAGGGCATCGTAGCATCGATGAGTTTCAGCAATTCTTAACAACTGAGCGTTTCGCTTATGTAGAATAATATCTCGAGGTAAAAACTGATCACCGACCATAACGATTGCCACTTCGTCGATAGTCGGAGCATTGTATCTACGCACATGTTGGCCAGGAGGCGTTTTGTCAGCGGAAATAACAATTTTATGAGTATCAGTAGGCATCAAATCGATGGCTGTTTTGAACAGACGCACTAACTTATTATTTTCGTGGAAAAGATGTTGCAATTGGGAAACGATTGTCCTTTCAACGTTGGGAGAAATTTCGCAACGTGCATTCAATTCAGAATTTCTATCACTGATGAAGTACAATTGTAAAAATTTATGATTCTCGCCTGAGAATGGTAGAAGGGACCCTGCTTTATGATAAATTTGCCCTTTTACTTTGAAAGTAGACATAAATTGATCTGGATTTTCGATTTTGGCTCCAAACGACGTCATTTGGAAACATGAGTTGTATTGTCTGATTTTTGACAAAAAACGCTTAGATTCTGACGTAGTTCCAGTAAGGAAAGTCTTCAATGGCTCTGGTGGTGCAGCCAATAGAGGAAGTTTAACTTTTCCTGAGGCGCAACACATTCCCATTGTTTCACCATTGAATTTCAAGGCCTTGCAATAGGGACAAATTTTAGACATTGTCCCGATTTGAACACATCTACTCAAGCTATAATCATCGACTGGGTTGTACCTGAATGCCAGGCGATAACTTTCAGATTGCTCTGATTCCTCGGCACGCTTTCTTTTCTTACTTTCTCTATCAGCCTCAAGCCTGTTTCCCTGCTGTTCTTTTGATTCCTCGGCACGCCTTCTTTTTTTACTTTCTCTTTCAGAAGCAAGTCTGGTTTCGCGTTGCTCTGGTAGTTCCTCGACACGCCTTCGTTGACGTAAATTGCACATTCTTAATCTGGCCATTTCTCTTTGAACCGCAAGCCTGGTTTTGCTTTTTGGTAACATTCTATCTTTTTCAATGTTTTTCAATTTTTCAGTGTTCATTCTAACATTGATGTTAGAAAAAAATTTTACGTGCCAAGCATGCAAACACTCGACAATTTATAATAAAACTCAAAATTATAAATATCTGTTATAAGGTTTTCGAATTACTTTAATCTATTGTCAAAATATATAGAAATATTTATGCAATTCCCAGTTTCTACATTTTTAGTTTCAGTTTGCTTTTCAGTTTAGTTTCATTTTTATATATATTTAAGATATAATCTGGCGTAACGGACAGACAACTTATTTTTATATATATAGAAGATATGTATATATATATATATATATATATATATATATATATATATATATATATATATATATATATATATATATATATATCATATAGATAGTTACCGTAGCACATTGGCTTTGATGCTCTCTTTCAAATTCGAAGGATTTGAGTTCAAGTCAGTAGCTCGGTAACGAAGCATACATGATAAATCTTCGTTGGAGAAATTTTCTTTTTGGATGCGCCAGGAGGTACTGGTAAAACGTTTGTGATAAAACTGATTCTGGCATCAATTCGATCAAAGTTCGCACCACCCCAACACCTAGTTGGTGAAGCGCTTCGCGCCCCCCCAAGCTCCCCCGCGCGCGTAAGTCGTTACGCGCCATATTAGTTACGCGCCATTGTAGTTGTGTCCCTGTGTCCCACCTGTGAATATAGATAGATTTATATATGTGTTTCAAACTACGTAAAAATTGCGAATATACAACATTCTTGGCTTTCCCATTGTCTGTCCATATACAAAGCCGTATGTACTAATAATGACGTCATATGCAAACGCTCTTTTTACAAACAAACAAACATGCATACACACAACTCGTTTTTATATAGATAGATAGATAGATAGATAGATACAATACAAATTAACTGCGTAAAACTTGCGAATATACAACATTCTTCGCTGTCCAATTGTCGCTGCATATAAATAAATTGTCAGGTTTACCGACCCTCGAACATGCAACGTACAATTGTCCATGGGAAAAACAATCAGTATTGAGATCTATACCACATTTTTCTAATGATTGACCTTGAGCTTTGTTAATGGTGATTGCAAATGCTAATCGAATTGGGAATTGCAATCTTTTAAATTGAAAAGGCAGATCCGTTGGAATCATGGGAATGCGAGGAATAAGAACAGCCTCACCCTCAAAAGGCCCTGTCAAGATTGTGGCCTCTATTAGGTTTTCCATTGTTTTTTTTTTACGGCAAGTCGCGTGCCATTGCAAAGCTTTGGTGGGTTGATATTTCTTAAAAGTATTATTGGTACGCCTATTTTTAGTTGTAGCACGTGTGGTGGAAACCCTGAAAGATCCACGGAATTTAAAAATTCAGATGGATAATTAACTGCTTCATTTGGTTCCAAAACTGTGTCGACTGACTTGTAAAGGACTGCCTGGTCTCGAATCTTGGTCAAAACAATATTGTTGATTTCGTGGACGTCTATATTTTTGGGTGCGAGAATCGCTCTTTCTCTTAGCCATTTATTATTTTTATAATTTTTTAGAATATTCGGAAATACTTTTTCAATCAATTCATTTTTGGACGTCACTAAATTACAGAAATCAGCAGGTAGTTGTATACGTCCTGAAATTGAGTCTACTGGGAGCTTTCCGTTTCCCATTGCCAGCAATTGATCTGAAAATGTTTGACCAGAGTCATCGTTTTGCAATCGGACACGCATATTTGTAGTTAATTTTAATGTTTTTACGTGTGCCCATAAATTAGAATTTTTCAGGCAAGCATTCATTTCGTCTGCAGGAGTTGATCTAGGTATTATAGGTAATGTTTGCCTGAAATCTCCCGCAAGCAATATTAATGTGCTGCCAAAGGGTTTCGACTTCCCTCGCAAATCTTTCAAGCATTGATCCAGAGCCTCGAGCGATTTTTTGTGTGCCATTGTGCACTCATCCCAAATAATAAGTTTGCATTGCTGCAATACTTTACCCATCCCAGATGATTTGGAAATATTGCACGTGGGAGTTTCTGTAGAATGCAAGTTCAGAGGCAATTTCAAAGCGGAATGAGCAGTTCTTCCACCAGGCAGCAATGTTGCGGCTATTCCGGACGACGCAATTGCCAACGCTATATCATTTGAAAGATATAGCGAAATAGATATAGCGAAGATATTTGAAATCGCTCGAATTTGAAAGAGAGCATCAAAGCCAATGTGCTACGGTAACTATTTATATGATTTGTATTATCGAATATATGATTAATATAGAGTGATAGAGAAAATGTAATATATCTTCTATCTATCTATCTATCTATAAATATATATATATATATATATACATATATATATATATATATATATATATATATATATATATATATATATATATATATATATATATATATATATACTAGCTGTTGGGGTGGCGCTTCGTGCCACCCCAACACCTAGTTGGTGGGGCGCTTCGCGCCCCCCCCCCAAGCCCCCCCCGTTACGCGCCACATTAGTTACGTGCCATTGTAGTTGTGTCCCTGTGTCCCACCTGTGAATATAGATAGATTTATATGTGTTTCAAACTACGTAAAAATTGCGAATATACAACATTCTTGGCTTTCCCACTACTGGGAGCTTTCCGTTTCCAATTGCCAGCAATTGATCTGAAAATGTTTGACCAGAGTCATCGTTTTGCAATCGGACACGCATATTTGTAGTTAATTTTAATATTTTTACGTGTGCCCATAAATTAGAATTTTTCAGGCAAGCATTCATTTTGTCTGCAGGAGTTAAACTACGTAAAAATTGCGAATATACAACATTCTTGACTTTCCCATTGTCTGTGCATATACAAAGCCGTATGTACTAATAATGACGTCATATGCAAACGCTCTTTTTACAAACAAACAAACATGCATACACACAACTCGTTTTTATATAGATAGATAGATAGATAGATACAATACAAATTAACTGCGTAAAACTTGCGAATATACAACATTCTTCGCTGTCCAATTGTCGCTGCATATAAATAGATTGTCAGGTTTACCGACCCTCGAACATGCAACGTACAATTGTCCATGGGAAAAACAATCAGTATTAAGATCTATACCACATTTTTCTAATGATTGACCTTGAGCTTTGTTAATGGTGATTGCAAATGCTAATCGAATAGGGAATTGCAATCTTTTAAATTGAAAAGGCAGATCCGTTGGAATCATGGGAATGCGAGGTTTAAGAACAGCCTCACCCTCAAAAGGCCCTGTCAAGATTGTGGCCTCTATTAGGTTTTCTATTGTTTTTTTTTACGGCAAGTCGCGTGCCATTGCAAAGCTTTGGTGGGTTGATATTTCTTAAAAGTATTATTGGTACGCCTATTTTTACTTGTAGCACGTGTGGTGGAAACCCTGAAAGATCTATGGAATTTAAAAATTCAGATGGATTATTAACCGCTTCATTTGGTTCCAAAACTGTGTCGACTGACTTGTAAAGGACTGCCTGGTCTAGAATCTTGGTGCGAGAATCGCTCTTTCACTTAGCCATTTATTATTTTTATAATTTTTTAGAATATTCGGAAATACTTTTTCAATCAATTCATTTTTGGACGTCACTAAATTACAGAAATCAGCAGGTAGTTGTATACGTCCTGAAATTGAGTCTACTGGGAGCTTTCCGTTTCCAATTGCCAGCAATTGATCTGAAAATGTTTGACCAGAGTCATCGTTTTGCAATCGGACACGCATATTTGTAGTTAATTTTAATATTTTTACGTGTGCCCATAAATTAGAATTTTTCAGGCAAGCATTCATTTCGTCTGCAGGAGTTGATCTAGGTATTATAGGTAATGTTTGCCTGAAATCTCCCGCAAGCAATATTAATGTGCTGCCAAAGGGTTTCGACTTCCCTCTCAAATCTTTCAAGCATTGATCCAGAGCCTCGAGCGATTTTTTGTGTGCCATTGTGCACTCATCCCAAATAATAAGTTTGCATTGCTGCAATACTTTACCCATCCCAGATGATTTGGAAATATTGCACGTGGGAGTTTCTGTAGAATGCAAATTGAGAGGCAATTTCAAAGCGGAATGAGCAGTTCTTCCACCAGGCAGCAATGTTGCGGCTATTCCGGACGACGCAATTGCCAACGCTATATCATTTTTTGATCAAATTGATGCCAGAATCAGTTTTATCACAAACGTTTTACCAGTACCTCCTGGCGCATCCAAAAAGAAAATTTCTCCAACGTTGTTATCGACACAATGCATTATCGTATCATAAATGTCTTTTTGTTCCGACGTTAACTTGGAAATGTTATTTTGTACATACGACAATAGATCACTCGTACTGTAACTTTGTTCACGATCCAATTCTACACATGTCGAAACAGCAGCGATACGGTTAGGTGAAGGCATTCCCAAATCCTGAAGAGGTTTGTTTGCCATACGTACGCACAAATCTATATATATAAAAATCTTCTATAATAACTAAAGTGTAGTTATAAATTTCTGATGTAAAATCAAAAGTCATATCTGACGTCTCTAACTGTTTTCGATGGATTATATCTTCGGACATTTTTTACTTATATTTTTCCCATAACTCTGTAGGAGCTGATGGAGAGCAAGTTGTTAAAATGATGCGAAACAATGCACGAATTTGACTTGGGGTTGACGTTTCGCACGCGTCATTGATGCAGTTATCCCAGTGTTGGTCATTCTTCAATAAATTCAGAGCTTGGCATGCACTACGGTAAGTGTCATGTATAGTACCGTTTACAGTTCTCAAATACTCAAAGGATGTCGGACCGGGTACATTCACCAAAAGCAGGCGTAGAAAGAAGCATTCATGTTGATTGGGGTGAACGGTGTAGAGTCTTCCTATCGTGGTATCTTTGAAGATGGTAGGTTGGCCGTCGACTGACTGGCTTCACTATGAAATACATATCGCCGAACTTTTGTTTTTTTAACTAAAATCTGGTAGGCATTGATGACCTTATCCAAGTCAAAATCCCAAACCCAATCATCATCGCTATCATTTTCAGTTTTGATATGTTTTGACTCTCGCTGTCCAGGTGGATCTTCATCTAACTGCGCGGTTTTGCGTTCTTTAGCCTCAAGCCTGTTTCCTTGCTGTTCTTTTGATTCCTCGGCACGCTTTCTTTTCTGACTTTCTCTATCAGCAGCAAGTTTTTTGGCATAGACTCTTTGAGCATCTTCATCGGCTTTTGCCATTGTAAGTTCATCAGTCATTGTAAACTTAAACATTAATAGATTTCTACGTGAACATATGTCTTAAATATCTTGAATGACGTCACCGTCAAAGCAAAAATGACGACAACTAATTTCATGACGTCAGTCAACACAGAAACATGACGTCACCTGATCCACAGACAGACACACAGACAGACAACTTATTTTTATATATATAGATATAGATACAGTTTCATTTCAGTTTTTTTTCTTTTTTAGTTTTTTCGTTTCTTAGTTTTTTTCTTTTTTAGTTTTTCTTTTTTAAGTTTCTTCTTTTTATTGATTTGTTTTCTTAAATTTGTCGATGTTCATTCTAACATTGACACTTGGAAAAATCTTTACCTGCCAAGCAAGCTAAAGCTCCAACAATTTATAATAAACCTCAAAATTTTGGGTATCTGTTTTAAGGTTTTCGAATTACCTTAATCTTTTGTCAAAATATATTGAAATATTTGTGCAATTCCCAGTTTTTTTAGTTTTTTTTCTTTTTAGTTTTTTACCTTTTTATTTTTTTTATTTTTTTTTTTTACATTTTTTCTTTTTAAGTTTTTTCTTTTTTTATTTTTTTTATTTTTTAGTTTTTTTTTTAGTTTTTTACCATTTTTTTTTCAGTTTTCTTTTTCTTCTTTATTTTTCAGACGTCATGTGCAAACCCTCAGTACAAAAATACATACAAATTATTTTTATATATAGATAAGATATAATCTGGTGTAACAGACATAGTGTAACAGACATAAAAGACAGACAACTTATTTATATATATATATATAGATTTTTATATATATAGATACAGTTTCTTCTTTAGTTTTTTTTCTTTTTTAGTTTTTTCTTTTTTTAGTTTCTTCTT
>NC_088863.1:25097223-25262504 GCF_032884065.1 Artemia franciscana | reverse complement strand
TAAATATCAAAAAATATTATGTTTGTCTGAGCAATAATTTTTAGTTTTCATTTCAAAATAGAAAATTACCTGACAATTTTAGAATTATTATCTATCTATATATATAAAATAAGTTGTCTGTCTGTGGATCAGGTGACGTCATGTTTCTGTGTCGACTGGCGTCATGAAGTTCCACGCGCAGTTAGATGAAGATCCACCTGGACAGCGAGAGTCAAAACATATCAAAACTGAAAATGATAGCGATGATGATTGGGTTTGGGATCTTGACTTGGATAAGGTCATCAATGCCTACCAGATTTTAGTTAAAAAAACAAAGGTTCGGCGATATGTATTTCATAGTGAAGCTGAAAAATAAAGAAGAAAAAGAAAACTGAAAAAAAAGAAAAAATGTAAAAAACTAAAAAATACTAAAAAGAAAAAACACTCAAAGAGAAATTACAGACCGGGACACAAATGACGACCGGGACAGAGGGAATATAAATAACGGCCGGGACACTCAAGGAGAAATTACAGACTGGGATACGGGACACAAATGACGACCGGGACACAGGCAATATAAATGACGACCAGGACACAAGTATTTAAGAATATCGTTCAAAGACAAATTTTTAATTGTAAGAAGACCGTTGAAAGAGAAATTTCTAATTGTAAAATGACTGAAGAACCTACAATGGCAACACTCGAGGAAGCTGCTCAAAACGAATGTATTCACGCCGAAGTAGCTGAGTTGGTAAAGCGTTATGTTTCAGGTTCTAGGTCCGAGAGGCTCCAGGTTTGAACCTTGGCTTTAGCATTAATACAAAAGAAGAAAAAAACTAAAAAAGGTAAAAACTACAAAAAAACTAAAAAGAAAATATATATATATATTTATATATATCATCTTTTCCACAAAAATAATAATTTAGTGCTTCTGCTTAAAAACAGCAATCGAATTGATGCCTCCTGATGACGCAACTATCAACAAAGTGGCAATCGTTGTGGTCGGTGATCAGTTCTTACCTCGAGATAATATTCTTTATAGGCGAAACAATCAGTTGACAAGAATTGCTTAAACTCATCGATGCTACGATGCCCTACAATATCCTGACGAATATAAATGACGCCCGGGACACTCAAATAGAAATCACAGACTGGGACACCGGGGACACAATGACGACGGGGACACAGGGAATATAAATGACGACCCGGACACAGGGACACAACTACAACGGGGACGCTGGGGGGCACAGGGGGATTTATAAATGACGACGGCAACAAAGGAAATGGTCGATTAGCAATCACCATCAACAAAGCTCAAGGGCAATCACTAGAATAATGAGGTATAGATCTGAATACAGATTGTTTTTCCCATGGACCATTATGCGTTGCATGTTCAAGAGTCGGTAAACCTGACAATCTATTTATAGGCACAGACGATGGGACAGCAAAGAATGTTGTATATTCGCAAGTTTTACGTAGTTAGAAACATATATATATATATATATATTATATATATATATATATATATATATATATATATATATATATATATATATATATATATATATATATATATATATATATATATATAAAAATAAGTTGTCTGTCTGTGGATCAGGTGACGTTATGTTTCTGTGTCGACTGGCGTCATGAAGTTAGTTGTCGTCATTTTTGCTATGACGGTGACGTCATTAAAGATATTTAAGACATATATGTTCACGTAGAAATCTATTAATGTTTAAGTTTAAAATGACTGATGAACTTACAATGGCAAAAGCCGATGAAGATGCTCAAAGAGTCTATGCCAAAAAACTTGCTGCTGATAGAGAAAGTCAGAAAAGAAAGCGTGCCGAGGAATCAAAAGAAGAGCAAGGAAACAGGCTTGAGGCTAAAGAACGCAAAACCGCGCAGTTAGATGAAGATCCACCTGGACAGCGAGAGTCAAAACATATCAAAACTGAAAATGATAGCGATGATGATTGGGTTTGGGATCTTGACTTGGATAAGGTCATCAATGCCTACCAGATTTTAGTTAAAAAAACAAAGGTTCGGCGATATGTATTTCATAGTGAAGCTGAAAAATAAAGAAGAAAAAGAAAACTGAAAAAAGAAAAAATGTAAAAAACTAAAAAATACTAAAAAGAAAAAACACTCAAAGAGAAATTACAGACCGGGACACAAATGACGATCGGGACAGAGAGAATATAAATAACGACCGGGACACTCAAGGAGAAATTAAAGACTGGGATACCGGGACACAAATGACGACCGGGACACAGGCAATATAAATGACGACCAGGACACAGGTATTTAAGAATATCGTTCAAAGACAAATTTTTAATTGTAAGAAGACCGTTGAAAGAGAAATTTCTAATTGTAAAATAACTGAAGAACCTACAATGGCAACACCCGAGGAAGCTGCTCAAAACGAATGTATTCACGCCGAATACATATATATATATATATATATATATATATATATATATATATATATATATATATATATATATATATATATATATATATATATATATATATATATATATATATATATATATATATATATATATATATATATATATATATATATATCTATATCTATATTCACAGGTGGGACATAGGGACACAACTACAATGGCGCGTAACTAATATGGCGCGTAACGACTTACGCGCGCGGGGGGGCTCCGTGGGGCAACTAGTTGTTGGGGTGGCGCGAAGCAACACCTAGTTGGTGGGGCGATTCGCGCCCCCCAAGCCCCCCCGAGCGCATAAGTCGTTACGCGCCATATTAGTTATGCGCCATTGTAGTTGTGTCCCTGTGTCCCACCTGTGAATATAGATAGATTTATATATGTGTTTCAAACTACGTAAAAAATGCGAATAAACAACATTCTTGGCTTTCCCATTGTCTGTGCATATACAAAGCCGTATGTACTAATAATGACGTCATATGCAAACGCTCTTTTTACAAACAAACAAACATGCATCCACACAACTCGTTTTTATATAGATAGATAGATAGATAGATACAATACAAATTAACTGCGTAAAACATGCGAATATACAACATTCTTCGCTGTCCAATTGTCGCTGCATATAGATACATTGTCAGGTTTACCGACCCTCGAACATGCAACGTACAATTGTCCATGGGAAAAACAATCAGTATTAAGATCTATACCACATTTTTCTAATGATTGACCTTGAGCTTTGTTAATGGTGATTGCAAATACTAATCGAATTGGGAATTGCAATCTTTTAAATTGAAAAAGCAGATCCGTTGGAATCATGGGAATGCGAGGAATAAGAACAGCCTCACCCTCATAAGGCCTTGTCAAGATTGTGGCCTCTATTAGGTTTTCCATTGTTTTTTTACGGCAAGTCGCGTGCCATTGCAAAGCTTTGGTGGGTTGATATTTCTTAAAAGTATTATTGGTATGCCTATTTTTAGTTGTAGCACGTGTGGTGGAAACCCTGAAGGATCTATGGAATTTAAAAATTCAGATGGATAATTAACCGCTTCATTTGGTTCCAAAACTGTGTCGACTGACTTGTAAAGGACTGCCTGGTCTCGAATCTTGGTCAAAACAATATTGTTGATTTCGTGGACGTCTATATTTTTGGGTGCGAGAATCGCTCTTTCACTTAGCCATTTATTATTTTTATAATTTTTTAGAATATTCGGAAATACTTTTTCAATCAATTCATTTTTGGACGTCACTAAATTACAGAAATCAGCAGGTAGTTGTATACGTCCTGAAATTGAGTCTACTGGGAGCTTTCCGTTTCCAATTGTCAGCAATTGATCTGAAAATGTTTGACCAGAGTCATCGTTTTGCAATCGGACACGCATATTTGTAGTTAATTTTAATATTTTTACGTGTGCCCATAAATTAGAATTTTTCAGGCAAGCATTCATTCGTCTTCAATGGCTCTGGTGGTGCAGCCAATAGAGGAAGTTTAACTTTTCCTGAGGCGCAACACATTCCCATTGTTTCACCTTTGAATTTCAAGGCCTTGCAATAGGGACAAATTTTAGACATTGTCCCGATTTGAACACATCTACTCAAGCTATAATCATCGACTGGGTTGTACATGAATGCCAGGCGATAACTTTCAGGTTGCTCTGATTCCTCGGCACGCTTTCTTTTCTTACTTTCTCTATCAGCAGCAAGCCTGATTTCTTGCTGTTCTTGTGATTCCTCGGCACGCTTTCTTTTCTTACTTTCTCTATCAGCAGCAAGCCTGATTTCTTGCTGTTCTTGTAATTCCTCGGCACGCCTTCTTTTTTCACTTTCTCTTTTAGCAGCGTGTCTGCTTCCGCGTTGCTCTGGTAGTTCCTCGGCACGCTTTCTGTTCTTTTTTTCTCTATCAGCCTCAAGCCTGTTTCCTTGCTGTTCTTTTGATTCCTCGGCACGCTTTCTGTTCTTTCTTTCTCTATCAGCCTCAAGCCTGTTTCCTTGCTGTTCTTTTGATTCCTCGGCACGCTTTCTTTTCTGACTTTCTCTATCAGCAGCAAGTTTTTTGGCATAGACTCTTTGAGCATCTTCATCGGCTTTTGCCATGGTAAGTTCATCAGTCATTGTAAACTTAAACATTAATAGATTTCTACGTGAACATATGTCTTAAATATCTTGAATGACGTCACTGTCAAAGCAAAAATGACGACAACTAATTTCATGACGTCAGTCAACACAGAAACATGACGTCACCTGATCCACAGACAGACACACAGACAGACAACTTATTTTTATATATATAGATAGATAGATATATATCTATCTATATATATAAAAATAAGTTGTCTGTCTGTATGTCTGTCTGTCAGGTGACGTCATGTTTCTGTGTCGACTGACGTCATGAAGTTAGTTGTCGTCATTTTTGCTATGTCGGTGACGTCACTAATGGTATTTAAGACATGTGTTTACGGAAAAATGTTTAATTGTAAAATGACTGAAGAAGCTACAATGGCAACAGCCGAGGAAGCTGCTCAAAGAGTCTATGCCAAAAAACTTGCTGCTGATGGAGAAAGTAAGAAAAGAAAGCGTGCCGAGGAATCACAAGAACAGCAAGAAAACAGGCTTGCAGCTGATAGAGAAAGTAAGAAAAGAAAGCGTGCCGAGGAATCACAAGAACAGCAAGAAAACAGGCTTGCGGCTAAAGAACGCAAAACCGCGCAGTTAGATGAAAATCCACCTGGAAAGCGAGAGTCAAAACATATCAAAACTGAAAATGATAGCGATGATGATTGGGTTTGGGATTTTGACTTGGATAAGGTCATCAATGCCTACCAGATTTAAGTTAAAAAACAAAGGTTCGGCGATATGTACTTCATAGTGACGCTGAAAAATAAAGAAGAAAAAAAAAACTGAAAAAATGTAAAAAACTAAAAAAACTAAAAAGAAAAAACACTCAAAGATAAATTACAGACCGGGACACAAATGACGACCGACACAGAGGGAATATAAATGACGACCAGGAACCTCAAAGAAAAATTACAGACTGGGACACCCGGACACAAATCACGACCGGGAATATAAATGACGACCGGGACGCAGGGAAACGACTACAACGGGGACGCCGGGGGCACAGACGGGATATATAATTGACGACTGAGACACAGGGATTGTTTGAATAGAAATTACAGACCGGGACACAAATGACAACCGGGACACTGGGACACAGGGAATATAAATGACGACCGGGACACTCAAAGAGAAAATACAAACTGGGACACTAGGACACAAATGACGACCGGGACACAGGGAATATAAATGCTATTTATATGCACAGACAATGGGACAGCGAAGAATGTTGTATATTCGCATGTTTTACGTAGTTAAAAATATATATTTATATATATCTCTATTCACTGGTGGGACACAGCTACAATGGCGCGTAACTAATATGGCGCGTAACGACTTACGCGCGCGGGGGGGCTTGGGGGGCGCGAAGCGCCCCACGAACTAGGTGTTGGGGTGGCGCGAATCGAGTTGTGTGTATGCATGTTTGTTTGTTTGTAAAAAGAGCGTTTGCATATGACGTCATTATTAGTACATAAGGCTTTGTATATGCACAGACATATAAATATAAATGCTATTTATGTGCACAGACAATGGGACAGCGAAGAATGTTGTATATTCGCATGTTTTACGTTGTTAAAAATATATATTTATATCTATCTCTATTCACAGGTGGGACACAGGGACACAGCTACAATGGCGCGTAACGACTTACGCGCGCGGGGGGGCTTGGGGGGGGGGGAGAAGCGCCCCACCAACTAGGTGTTGGGTTGGCGCAAAGCGCCACCCCAACAGCTAGTATATATATATATATATATATATATATATATATATATATATATATATATATATATATATATATATATATATATATATATATACATATATATATATATATATATATATATATATATATATCCTCCTTTATTTTTCAGTTTTTTTCCTTTTTTTTAGTTTTTTTTTGTTTTTCAGTTTTTAGTTTTTTTTTATGTTGCATGTTCAAGAGTCGGTAAACCTGACAATCTATTTATATGTCCCCCAACGGTAGTTTTTATATATATAGATAGATTCGGTCGTTATTTGTGTCCTGGTGTCCCTGTCTGTAATTTCTCTTTGAGTGTCCCGGTCGTCATTTATATTCCCTGTTTCCTGGTGTCCTGGTCGTCATTTGTGTCCCGGTGTTCCGGTCTGTAATTTCATCAGTTGACAAACATGACGTCGTCATAACTAACATGACGACAACTAACTTCATGACGACATACAGCTCAATCCGAATGACGTCAGTCGACAGACAGACAAACAACTTATTTTTATATAGATATATATATATATATATATATATATATATATACTAGCTGTTGGGGTGGCGCTTCGCGCCACCCCAACACCTAGTTGGTGGGGCGCCTCGCGCCCCCCCAAGCCCCCCTGCGCGCGTAAGTCGTTACGCGCCATATTAGTTACGCGCCATTGTAGTTGTGTCCCTGTGTCCCACCTGTGAATAGAGATAGATATAAATATATTTTTTTAACTACGTAAAACGTGCGAATATACAACATTCTTCGCTGTCCCATTGTCTGTGCATATAAATAGATTGTCAGGTTTACTGACTCTTGAACATGCAACATATAATTGTCCATGGGAAAAACAATCCGTATTCAGATCTATACCTCATTATTCTAATGATGTGTCCCTGTGTCCCGGTCGTCATTTATATTCCCTGTGTCCCGGTCGTCATTTGTGTCCCGGTGTCCCAGTTTGTAATTTCTCTTTGAGTGTCCCGGTCGTCATTTATATTCCCTGTGTCCCGGTGTCCCGGTCGTCATTTGTGTCCCGGTGTCCCGGTCTGTAATTTCTATTCGAACAATCCCTGTGTCCCGGTCGTCATTTATATATCCCGCCTGTGCCCCCGGCGTCCCCGTTGTAGTTGTGTCCCTGTGTCCCGGTCGTCATTTATATTCCCTGTGTCCCGGTCATGATTTGTGTCCGGGTGTCCCAGTCTGTAATTTCTCTTTGAGGTTCCCGGTCGTCACTTATATTCCCTCTGTCTCGGTCGTCATTTGTGTCCCGGTCTGTAATTTCTCTTTGAGTGTTTTTTCTTTTTAGTTTTTTTTTAGTTTTTTACCTTTTTTCTTTTTTCAGTTTTCTTTTTCTTCTTTATTTTTCAGCGTCACCATGAAGTACATATCGACGAACCTTTGTTTTTTTAACTTAAATCTGGTAGGCATTGATGACCTTATCCATGTCAAAATCCCAAACCCAATCATCATCGCTATCATTTTCAGTTTTGATATGTTTTGACTCTCGCTGTCCAGGTGGATTTTCATCTAACTGCGCGGTTTTGCGTTCTTTAGCCGCAAGCCTGTTTTCTTGCTGTTCTTGTGATTCCTCGGAACGCTTTCTTTTCTTACTTTCTCTATCAGCAGCAAGTTTTTTGGCATAAACTCTTTGAGCAGCTTCCTCGGCTGTTGCCATTGTAGGTTCTTCAGTCATTTTACAATTAAACATTTTTCCGTGAAAAATCACCGTCACCGTCTTAAATACCGTTAATGACGTCACCGTCAAAGCAAAAATGACGACAACTAATTTCATGACGTCAGTCAACACAGAAACATGACGTCACCTGATCCACAGACAGACAGACAACTTATTTTTATATATAGACTAGCTGTTGGGGTGGCGCTTCGCGCCACCCCAACACCTAGTTGGTGGGGGCGCTTCGCGCCCCCCCAAGCCCCCCTGCGCGCGTAAGTCGTTACGCGCCATAATAGTTACGCGCCATTGTAGTTGTGTCCCTATGTCCCACCTGTGAATACAGATAGATATATATATATATATATATATATATATATATATATATATATATATATATATATATATATATATATATATATATATATATATATATATATATATATATATATATATATATATATGGTTTTAACTACGTAACACTTGCGAATATACAACATTCTTTGCTGTCCCATTGTCTTTGCATATAAATAGATTGTCAGGTTTACCGACTCTTGAACATGCAACATATAATGGTCCATGGGAAAACAATCTGTATTCAGATCTATACCTCATGATTCTAATGATTGCCCTTGAGCTTTGTTGATGGTGATAGCTAATCGACCATTCCCTGTCCCGGTGTCCCGGTCGTCATTTATATCCCCCTGTTTCCCCCGGTGTCCCCGTTGTAGTTGTGTCCCTGTGTCCCGGTCGTCATTTATATTCCCTGTGTCCCGGTCATCATTTGTATCCCGGTGTCCCGGTCTGTATATACATTCGTTTTTTAGTTTTGTTTTTCTCCTTTATTTTTTTCCTTTTTTTTCTTTTTTAGTTTATTTAGATTTTTAGATTTTTTAGTTTTTTTATTAGTTTTTAGTTTTTTTTTCTTTTTAGTTTTTTTGTAGTTTTTACCTTCTTTTTAGTTTTGTTAGTTTTTTTTTTTACTTATGTCCTGGTCGTCATTTATACTCCCTGTGTCCCGGTGCTTTGTTGATTGCTAATCGAACATTCCTTTTGTCCTGGTCGCTTTCTCTTTGAGTGTCGTCATTTATTTTTTTCTTTTTTAGTTCTTTTAGTTTTTACCTTTTTTAGTTTTTTTTAGTTTTTTAGATGAAAATTTTTTTTAGTTTTTTCCTTTTTTTCTTTTTAGTTTTTTATTGGTTTTTACCTTTATTTTAGCTTATTTTTCAGTTTTTTCCTTTTTTTTTAGTTTTTTTTTATTTTTTATTTTTTTTTAGTTTTTTACCTTTTTTTAGTTTTTTTAGTTTTTTTAGTTTTTTAGCTTTTTTACTTTTTTTATTAGTTTTTAGTTTTTTTTGTAGTTTTTGCCTTTTTTTAGTTTTTTCAGTTTTTTTTTTAGTTTTTTATTGGTTTTTACCTTTATTTTAGCTTATTTTTCAGTTTTTTCCTTTTTCTTAGTTTTTTTTAGTTTTTAGTTTTTTTAGTTTTTTACCTTTTTTTAGTTTTTTTATTTTTTTTAGTTTTTTAGCTTTTTTATTTTTTTTATTAGTTTTTAGTTTTTTTTGTAGTTTTTGCCTTTTTTTAGTTTTTTTAGTTTTTTAGCTTTTTTATTAGTTTTTAGTTTTTTTGTAGTTTTTGCCTTTTTTTAGTTTTTTTCTTTTTAGTTTTTTTGTAGTTTTTACCTTCTTTTAAGTTTTGTTAGTTTTTTTTTTTTTACTTATGTCCTGGTCGTCATTTATACTCCCTGTGTCCCGGTGCTTTGTTGATTGCTAATCGAACATTCCTTTTGTCCTGGTCGCTTTCTCTTTGAGTATCGTCATTTATTTTTTTCTTTTTTAGTTCTTTTAGTTTTTACCTTTTTTAGTTTTTTTTAGTTTTTTAGATGAAATTTTTTTTTAGTTTTTTCCTTTTTTTCTTTTTAGTTTTTTATTGGTTTTTACCTTTATTTTAGCTTATTTTTCAGTTTTTTCTTTTTTTTTATTTTTTTTTATTTTTTATTTTTTTTAGTTTTTTACCTTTTTTAGTTTTTTTAGTTTTGTAGCTTTTTTACTTTTTTTATTAGTTTTTAGTTTTTTTTGTAGTTTTTGCCTTTTTTTAGTTTTTTCAGTTTTTTTTGTTAGTTTTTTATTGGTTTTTACCTTTATTTTAGCTTATTTTTCAGTTTTTTCCTTTTTTTTAGTTTTTTTTTAGTTTTTAGTTTTTTTAGTTTTTTACCTTTTTTTAGTTTTTTTAGTTTTTTTAGTTTTTTAGCTTTTTTATTTTTTTATTAGTTTTTAGTTTTTTTTGTAGTTTTTGCCTTTTTTTAGTTTTTTTAGTTTTTTTAGTTTTTTAGCTTTTTTATTAGTTTTTAGTTTTTTTGTAGTTTTTACCTTTTTTTAGTTTTTTTAGTTTTTTAGCTTTTTTATTTTTTTTATTAGTTTTTAGTTTTTTTTGTAGTTTTTGCCTTTTTTTAGTTTTTTCAGTTTTGTCACCTGATAAATATATATATGATATATATATATATATATATATATATATATATATATATATATATATATATATATATATATATATATATATATATATATATATATATATATATATATATATATATATATATATATATATATATATATATATATATATATATATATATATATATATATATATATATATATATATATATATATATATATATATATATATATATATATATATATATATATATATATATATATATATATATATATATATATATATATATATATATATATATATATATATATATATATATATATATATATATATATATATATATATATATATATATATATATATATATATATATATATATATATATATATATATATATATATATATATAATACTCCTCATACCAAAAGTTTTTGATGATAAATGCTCAAAGCTCGCCATATTTATATGTTTATGAAATGTAAGTTTAAGGGTAACATTTTCAACAAAATTAAGGGAATTTTAAGTGAAATTTGAAAAGTGTAGGATTAGCAACCACTGAGGTTGCTTGGTTTTTTGATTAACAAAAACCGCTGAAGAACAGAGGAGAAACAGTTTTTGACCTGTTTTCAGAGGCTGTTTTAGGGGGGCAGAGGGACCCAGGGGCATAGATTTTAAAATTTTGTTCCTATTAAAGTACAATAGAGGGTACGTCCTGTAGTGGCGCAGTGGATTTGACCTTAGCTTGGTAATACGGGACCCAGAGATCGAATCACGCTGCAGGAATGCACTGCAGGGCCGACGTAGGGACCTTAGTAGTCAAGAAGCGTCGTTAATTCTTAAATAAAAAATAAACAATAGAGGGTACAATTAATAAATGATTTGTTAATTCATAAAATAAGTAAAATAATGCTGAAAATAATTAAATCAAAGTAATTAATAATAATCGAACAATATAAGTTATGAGTTAAAAAAATAATTACAAAATAAATAATTGATTAATTAATAAATGGAAAATAATTTGTTAATAAACAATTTTTTTTAATTTTTCCTGATAATTTTTGGGCGACAAGGGGGTGGCTAATCAAGATCTTGCCCCGAGCACAAAAGAGGCCAGTGCGTGTTTCGGTTTGTGATTATTTTGATTAATTTTAGTGACCAGTTAGTGATATCAACGGGTAAATTAAGAATTGAAAATAATGAAGAGGTAGATTTCACATCTGAAGATCTCCTAGACGAAGGGGAAATAGGACGAGGAGCCTATGGCACTGTCAACAAAATGACGTATAAGAAAACCGGATTAGCAATGGCTGTTAAGGTAAGAAATCTCTCGCACCTTCGAGGCTAGGAGGCTGAGTGAAGTACGGGCCATATAGATCTACCAAAGGGCCCAAGGTTGATTTCTCATTGATGAGAATACATCTACCATTTGACGAACAGTCTTATTTTTTTTTTTTTTTATCAAGAGTGTTTTTTTTTTCCTAGAACATGCCGAACTCAAAGCCTAAATCTTAGAACATCTTGAAAATTAGGGGCAACCCTAGCATAGGAAGAACTAGTGAATAGTAACGTAAATTTAAAAACTTGTTTTGATAATAAAAAAAAAATATAAAGTGAAGTGAGGAAGGATCAGAATTTGAAGCATTTGATTCAAAAATGGTAAATAGTATTTCAATTAATCTTAATGCTAAAAATTTATTACTATAGTTTGTAGCTAGATATTGTGGCTTTCTGCTTAAAAGCATTAGTTTCTTCACTCTTTAGTGCAACATAAAGTTACATCCTCTTAATTATGGAGAACTTCAAGAAGTGGACAGGTGAACAACGAGCAATAAAGTGGACGAACACGAATGTTGGAGTTGGAGAGTACAATTCTTCCTTAAGATTAATAGGAATAATAGTCGACTTTGGGGTTTCAGACTCCTTCCCCACAACGATTGTTCCCAACAATGAACAAATATTGAAAACTTGTTCTTTCGTTGAGTCTGAGACTTGAAGAAACTAGGATAATGGATATAGATTAGCAAGGATATGATAAGTTGAATTGGTTAAGTAGTTTGATTAGCGCATACGAAGGAGTGATCGAATTTTAATCAAATTTCATATTTAGAAGAACCTCGTAACTCAGATCTGTTATTTTAAATCCCGACCGAATCCAGAGTCTTTGGGAGGGGGAGTTGGGGGACCGGAAATCTTGGCAAACACTTAAAGCGGAGAGATCAGGATGAAACTTGGTGGAAAGAACAAAAAAAAGTCCAAGATACGTGACTGACATAACCGGACCGAATATGCTCTTTGGTGGACTTGGGGGGGGAGTGATTCGGAAAAATTAAAAAATGAGGTATTTGTAACTTACGAACGGGTGATAAGATCTTAATGAAATTTGATATTTAGAAGGATCCTGTGCTTTACAGCACTCATTTTAAATCCTGACCAGATCCGGTGACCTTGGAAAGAGTTGAAGGGGGAAACCGGAATTTTTGGAAAACTTGAAAATTGAGGTATCTTTATCTTACGAATGAGTGATCGGATCTTAATAAAACTTTATATATAGAACGATCTTATATCTCAGATGCTTCATTTTCAATTCAAATCGGATCCGGGGACATAGGGGGCTGGAGGGGAGAAACAGCAATCTTGGAAAACGCTTAGAGTGGAGAGATCAGGATGAAACTTGATGGTAAGAATAAGCACAAGTTATAGATACGTGATTGACATAATTGGAACGGATCCGTTCTCTTTGGGGGAGCTGGGGGGGGTGTTTATTTGGAAAAATTAAAAAAAATTAAGGTATTTTTAACTTAAGAACGGGTGACCGGATCTTACCGGTTGGAGGTGACCAAAATATTTGCATTGTAGCTTACATTTTTTCACTGGCTTGCATTATCCTCATTTCTTTTTCTTTACTTTTTTATTCGTTTTGTCATGATTTGCCAGTGTAGTCTCAGAAATTGTTTACAGAAGATTTAAAACGCGAGATTTATGAAGGCAATTTATGAAGCCAATTTAAGCCTCAAAAACTTGCTTTTGATAGGGAGTGATGGACCTTTCGTTCATAAAAAAGTTTGGCGCTTGATGAACAGGTATCAAGTTCAAATAAGTGGAGATTAAAGCAAAGGATTGTTAGATATCGGGACATTTAGGATCCGTGTTGTCCATAATGCTTTCTGAAAATGACTAGAAGCTAGTTTGGACGATGCTTCAAAGTTGATGATCGAAGTGTACTATTTCTTTTGGGGCTGACCGGCTAGATTAGAGGACTTTCGGAAGATTCAGTCAAAAGTGAATGTAACGACTAGAAGCTTTAAAAAGCAAGTGTCCACCAAATGGCTTTCACTTTGTTCAGCTTTGCGAAAGTTTCTCTTTGAATGGGAACCATTGATTGAGTAAAGAAAAACTAAACACTTACGAATTCGAACTTGTATCTGTTGATTGCCAAGCTGCTTAATGGTCCAAATATGATGGCAAGAGTTGTAGTTTGTTGTGGACAGTGCTGACTTCTGAAAAATTTCAGCGTGATGAACCACGGTTCCATCTCTTGTTTGCAGATCTAAAGAAGCTCATGCTAGTGCCGGCTAGACGTATCTTGAACAAAAAGAGTTTTGAATAAATAGCTAAGAGGCTAGATGCTAAACTACCTGATGATTCGTCAAATATAGCCTTCCGGACATCGTATTGTCTTATGATTGCCGGAAAGATGTTGAAGAACATCATAAGAATTCTTTCTTGTTGAGGGTACGTGATCACTTCAGAGCTTCAGCTTCTTACTTGCTAAAAGACATCTCCTCGAATAGCGACTCTGCCAGACTCATGTAGAGCTTCAGATGCTTCATCCCACAGAAAAAAACAGCGAGAATTTCGAAAGAAATTGATTTCATATCTTCGAAACTGCAAGCTGGAGTCTCAAGATTAGATGTTTCGGATGACGACTGGAAACTCATACCGCTGGAGAATGATTCAAACTTGGCAGCTACGACGAGAGTTGACCAATAATGGGTGAATCTGCTGTTTGGTGAAGATTAGTCTGGTAAATGTACGTACCCAAACCTTGCAGGTATTGTCAAGGTAGCAATATATTTATCCCATGGAACTGCAAGTGTAGAAAGGGGTTTTTCACTATCAGGAAAGACTATGTCTGAACAGAAAGCAGTAATGGGAGAAAGAATTTTCAATGAGAAGCTGACAGTAGCTGACTGCTTGAAAATGTTTGGAGGCAAGCCTAATAATTTTTTAATCGCATATGACCTGATGAAGCTTGCACGGAAAGCTCGAGCCAGTTACCTGAACCATCTAGAAGCTCAGTGTTAACTCGAGAAATTTGAAGAGGAGGCTATTAGAAAGAAGCGAGAAGCTGACCCAGAAGAAGCTAAGGTGCTAGAAGATCTTGAAAAAAAAAGGAAAAGCTGTCAAATCTGCAGATAGACCTACAAAGAAAAAGATGCTAGTCAAAACAAAAGGTCACCGACAGTTTGTTAAAAGAGGGAGTTGGTGGACTGAAAAAAAGGATCGACCGCGATAATCTGGAAGAAATTAGAGTCGCTCAGGCTATTGTATAAAGTTCTCGGGCAGTAAGAGATGAACCGAACTTTTGTACCAAAGACATTGCAGCTACAGAAAAAAGGAATTGAAAACATTTCCAAACAAAAGCAAACTCTGATCACATTACTGTTTAAAATGAAGTGTAAGGGGAACTGATCTCATGCTCGGTAACACTGTTTAGTTTGATACATGTATCTGAAGTTGTTGTTTTTTTTTTTTGTATTGTGCCTATTTAATTTTCCTTTTTTTGCAGTGGCTCATTGTACCTTTATCTGCGAAGCAAATATAAATAAACGATAAAGAGAAGCACAATGAAAAATAAAGATTTGGGAATGATGGATAACGTCTTCGAGAATTCGAGAAGATGTACTTCTGACCCTGTAAACTGATAGTATTTTGGTCACTATTTGGTCACCTTTTCTGTGCCACAAGTAACTTTTTCAACTTTTTTAGAGGAAAAATTGCGTAGGAGCCCTGCACTTGTTCCTCTTTCGTGACAACGGGAAAAAAATTTTCATCAAGCTGGGCTTCTTCGTAAAGTACCAAAGACATCAAAAGTAACCCTGCTTTTGGTTTAAAACATTTTTACTTAAGTATATTAGAACTGTTGCAGTCCCGTTTCCTATGGTCGTTCATTGTCGCATTCACTTATTTTCTTTCACCTCCTTTTCACTATGGTTCGTCATTAACAACCATGGGGCGGATAAACAGCATGAGTGTGTTTTACTGCTACTGTTACTACTAACAACTCAATGCAGCACCAAGCCGCATAAGACCAGCAATGCTAAGTATGCTCCTTATCCATCCCAATCTATTCAAAGACTCCCTTTTTGCACCCTCCCAAGGAAATCGTATTTCCCTTAAATCCTTTCTTACATCCTCCCACCCCGCTCGTGGACGACGCGCTTTCTGTTTGGCTCTAGACGGCTGTCCGGCAATCGGTCATTCTTCATCCACAGAACTTGGCTTAGCCACCTTATCCTTTCTCTCATTATTGCTCTAGAAAGCGGGACTAAGCTACATTTTTCGTTCAGCTTACTATTTGGGATACGGTCAGTCAGCCAGGTACCTAAAGCGATCCGTAAATGGTTTTTCTGGAAAATATCTAGGTATTTCTCTTTCGTTTTTTTCTGACCGATTTATCCGCCTGATATCAACTTCCCTGGGTGCAATTCGTTAAAGAAATCGCAACAAATACATATCTTGCAACTTGTCACCGCCTTTCTATTGACAAATAGGCGAATAATAGCATTAGTCACATGGACTCTACTGCGATCATAGCTTATTCATATACCCCTGAAGGTGTGCCATATTTCACAATTACTGTCCCTTTTTGTTTTATGTGTGTAATTTCATATGATTTTTTTTTTATTTTGAAAATGTCAAATTTTGTTTATATGTGACGTCATTTTCCTAAATAATCCTGCATTTTTCCGGGGTTAACTGATGTAACTTATCCGACAACTATTCCATACTGTTTCGAAGTTGAAATTTTTTTAACCTCTGACGTCATGCATGCCTTGTGAAACTCTAAAGATAAGCAATCGGGTATGTCGGACACTTGGAATGCTCGAACGCGCTACATGCCATACATTTCTGACCAGGGAAACTGATCAGCAAGACTCTGAAGCATGCGATTTACTTAGCTTCATACTGAAAATAAAACAAAATGTAGTAATTATCATGTAATGTCTTGTACTATATAGCGTTGAAAAAATTAAGGTCATGTAGTTCAGAACTTTATCAAATGACCCCAAGAGTAAAAAAAAGGTAGAGGATACAGCACTAGACCCTCAAATGCTAAACCGATAGTGTTGATCGCCGTTTCAAGGCCTTTCAGCCAGGAAGTGCAATGGGGGGCTGGGGCCGGCCATCCAGTGCTTAATCGCATAATCTTCCTGCTTACCCTCACTAGATTTTTGCAGGTACCCATTCAAAGCTTGGCCGACCCTGGGTGAGCTTACAGAGTCACACCACTGACCCCCATCCCAAACCAAATAACTGGCCACTGCAGGTATTGAACCCTGTATTGTATTGTATCAGATTAACGACGCTTCTTGACTACTAATGTCCCCACGACGGCCCTGCAGTGCATTGCTGCAGCATGATTCGATCTCTGGGTCCCGTATTACCAAGCTAAGGTCAAACCCACTGCGCCACCACAGGACGGTATTGAACCCTCGCCCTTCAGACAAAGGATTTCAAACCTAACGTGCCAACCCCAAAAGTACTTTTTCACTAACCATTTGTGTTTGCCAAACTCTTGGCAATATGACTCTGGGACCGACTTTTATTAATGCATAAAATATCCAATCTTTTTTTTTTTGCTTCATTAAGCTTAATTTTGTCAAAATGATAAGAATATTAAAGAAATATAAGTTTTGCATAAAGATAAATATTAAAAGATTTGTAAATGCTGCCGTGCTTCGCCAAACAGACGTGTCTTGAAGTTCCTACTCTCCTGGAAACAGGTTTCCAAAGTATCTTTTTCTATCTAATTTAGATTTTTCTGTTCGTAATTATAAACTCTTTCAAAGGAAAATATAACCGATCTGTTAGTTGGTAAGGTTGATTGGCTCACCAACTTCTTTTTCCAACCTAAAAATGGAATGCTAAGGAATTTTGGTTATGTTTGTTTTAATTGATGGTAACTTTTTCTGTTGACTAGTAAAGATTTTTTTTTCACATTTTCACAGTATCTTTCATAGTCTTTGGTTTTGTATAATATTTTTCTGGAGTTTTTGGTGAAATTCGGGCATCTAAGACACACACCCCCCCCCCTAAAAGAAAATCTATTTTTAGAAAGTTTTCCATTTGCATTTCCTTTTTTAGCGAATCCGATCAACAGTGGATGAGAAACAGCAGAAGCAACTGAAAATGGACCTAGACGTTGTTATGAATAGCAGCAACTGCCCATACATAGTACAATTTTATGGAGTGCTATTTAAGGAAGGGGATTGTTGGATATGTATGGAACTGATGGACTCCTCCTTTGATAAATTCTATCGTTTTGTCTACGAAAGATTAAAGGAAAGGATTCCTGAAGTTGTATTGGGAAAAATAGCCCTGGCTGTGAGTCTTATTTTATTTTCGATAATAAATATAATCGTGATAATGAAATATTTCTAACTACAAATATTATATGTCACAACATTTGTAACAACAAATATTATAATATTGTGATGAATTAATAAATGAGTCGTGATAACAAATAGTATTTTCAAGATCAATGATACTGATTTTGAATTTACTAGAATAAATATCTATATAGAAGAAAAAAAATCAATTTTTTGCGGTTCACCTGAAAACAAACTGTCGTGCATTCAAGACGAGTGATTTCCATGGCCGACTATAGAAGAGAGCGTAATAGTAATCAATGAAAATAGTATTTAGAAATTATAAATAAGGATAATATGATAATAATAATAAAAAGGGTTATAATGGCATAAACTCTGTCCAGAAGCAACTTGCTACTTACCATGTCTGTACTTTGTTGTCAATGTTGAATTTTTGTTTCTGCCCCCTTACAAGGAACCTAGTGAAGAATGGGGTCTAACCCATAGTAGGCCTATTTTGTTTAAGACACCTCCTGCATAGTGGCTGGCGTCAAGAGCTTCTTTAGGCAGTCCTTCTATCTGGTCTCGGCTCTATCTTTTGGGTGCTACTGAGCATGAGATGATGGGTCGAAGTCATGCGTAATTCGAGCAAGAGCGGCGGCTGCATCCGAAGGATCTGCAGGATCAAACCTTAAGCAACAATTAAGTTGAACTAAGTCTAGCAAATCAAACGGAACATGCATTAAATGAAGTTTACTCAAAGAAAAGACAGTAGAACAACAAGAATCATACTTAAGACCTAGTCATAATATTATTTTATTAATACAGAGATTTGGGCTTGAGCTAATTTGATCCAATCAGGATTTTTCAGCCAATCAGAAATTTCTGATTGGTCTTGATTAGCGCTAGTTAAATCTCTGTATTAGTAAAATCTTATTTCGAATGGGCCTATGCCTTATTATTTTCTTTGAGTTCTCATTGAAATTCACAAAATTGATTATTTGCCATTTTATTGTCTAAATTGTTTCTCATTCCTTCATAAAAGGTGTATAATAAGAGTCCTAATAAGGTGTCTACAATAAGAGTCTACAATAAGAGGTGTAGTTCATTCCTTAACTGAAACCCGAATCACTTACTACTTACTATGGGCTAGAGTTTGTTGTTGATACCAATGAGACCTACATAATTACCATGACAAATCCCCATTAATTTTAAATTATACAGATCCTTTACATAATTACCATGACACGCGGTTGCTCTCCACTTTATCCTCGGTCTGTTCTTTACTATTTGCTTGGTACTATTGACTAGAGCCCGTTGTATACTAAAATTTTTTGTTATATCATCTTGCTTATAATGATGTATTTTATTTCTTCAGCAAACATCAGCTGTAGTCAAAATTACAAACAGAATAAAGCCCTTGGCTTTTTCTTAATTTGAATGGTAAGAGACAACCTGGCTACAACCTACGATTATGATGTCATTGATCGATCTTGTACATAAATGCAGTTTTTCGTAAAAAGTGATTGTATTTTAAAAATTAATTTTGTTAATTACAAAATGTTTTTAAGCACATCAATTTCCTTTAAAATTAGCCATTAAACAGCTCTCTATGATGTTCCGGTGCTAAGCTATCTGAGAGGAAAAAAAGATGCCTTTTATGCAGAATGCCATAGGTGAAGCAACTTATCTTGTGCTTCTAGCCAACAGATTTTCCTCATTATTCAAGCCAAGGAACTGTAAGTTTCCTATATAGAGGGTTTCGGACAAGACGGTTCTAATAATGTACTTTTTGTTTTGATCTGACACTATTTTCAGGAGTTATGTGCTATTATTATTTTTAGCGTTGGACGTCATCGTCTCTTACTAGGTTATTAGCTACTGCTAGCTCCCCTCCCCCTCTGGAGCGTTTTTAGTATTACCCATGTAAAATTAGACAAGGTGACAAATGATTGAACAACTAAAGAAAAAGACATGGAACAAGAAACAGCGGAAATCCCATTGAATTGCAAAGGAAAATATTCCACAACAAAATCTGCGGTTAGATGATAAAGGAAAATTAAGGTATGGAACAAGAAACAGCAAAAATCACATTGAATCGTAAACGAAAATATTGCATAAAGAAATCTGCGGTTAGAAGACAAATTAAAATTTCAGTGGAATGAAGGAACGTGTCTCTTTTATGAGTGTTTGAGTCTGTGAAGGATAAACAGAAAGGAGGAACCGGTTTTCAGGATCTATACAATGTGTCGCGGTTTGTTCTTTACTGGGTTTCAGTTATATATGATGAAACTTACATAGTCTCTATTAATAATAAACTATATCGATCTGTGAACTGAGAAGGAAGTACAAGAAAAAAAAGATGCCGTATATGGAAAATATCGTAGTTCAAGCAACTTACCTTGTTTTCCAAGCCAATAGATTTTCCTCGTTATTCAGGCCAAGGGACGGTAAGTTTCCTTTATAGGGGTATCGTACAAGGCGGTTCTTATAGTCTACTTCTTGTTCTGATCTAATGCTATTTTCAGGAGTTGGCGCTATTACATTTTTGTATTGGACGTGATCTCTCTTACTAGGGTGCTAGCTAGCCCTGCAACCTGGACAATTCTCAAAACCTCTTCTCGTAATTATAACAGAATTTTCAGATGAATCTCATTACGGTCTTCCAAATAATGTCACATGGGAAATATTTGTCACTTTTGTTTTCTTAAAAACCATTTTTATTTTGAATATTATGAAGGTTTGTTTTTTACTAGACTACAACTACTGCTACAGCTATGGTAATTAAGTAAAATTGACTCGTAATAAACGATGATTCAAATTAAAAAGAACGAAGTTAAAATTATATAATGTACCACTGTATAATCAAAATCATTAAAGTAAAAAATTATTCCTTTTGTCATGAAATCTAAAACAGTTTAGCGCAACAGCTTAGTTTGAGCAGATACTTTTTTTTCTTTAAATTCATCCTTGCCATGGCATCTCAACTTTAGCTTGAAGCTCTAAGAAAATGATGTCAGTCAATATTTGAATCCTCAAAGATGAATTCAATAAATGAACAAGCCTCTCATCATGCGATAATTTTTGCAAATGAAACCAATCAGTCAAATTTTTTTCAAACGGACTGTACTGAAACTCAGCTATCGAATACAAAAATCTTATCAGCAGACAGTTTAGATGAAAATCCAGCCACAAAGAAGCTAATTAACCAGCTAAAGAAACTACCAGACGAAAATGAAGAGGACGGAGCAAATCAGAAGAATGAAACATCTTTTCAAAGTGACGAGGAACTATCTATAAGCAATAATCTTGTGAGACACCTGATAGTTCAAACCGATGAACATCAAACCATTCACACCGGTGAAAAACCATTTAAGTGTAATACACATAATGAGAGCTTTTTTCAAGAAAGTCATCTCGTTCGACATGCGAAGATAGACATTGGTGAAAAGCCGTTCAAGTGTGAGATATGCAAGAGCAGTTTTAATAACAAGAGTAATGTTGCCAGGCACTTGAGAACCCACACCGGTGAAAAGCCATTCAAGTGTGACGTATGCATGCGCAGTTTTAATGACAAGAGCAATGTTGCCATACACATGAGAACCCACACCGGTGAAAAGCCATTCAAGTGTGACGTATGCAAGCGCAGTTTTAATCAGAAGAAAACTGTTGTCATACACATGAGGACCCACACCGGTGAAAAGCCATTCAAGTGTGACGTATGCAAGCGCAGTTTTAATCAGAAGAGTAATGTTGCCATACACATGAGAACCCACACCGGTGAAAAGCCATTCAAGTGTGACGTATGCAAGCGCAGTTTTTATCAGAAGAATACTCTTGCCATACACATGAGGACCCACACCGGTGAAAAACCATTCAAGTGTGACGTATGCAAGCGCAGTTTTAATAACAAGAGTAATGTTGCCATACACATGAGAACCCACACCGGTGAAAAGCCATTCAAGTGTGACGTATGCAAGCGCAGTTTTTATCAGAAGAATACTCTTGCCATACACATGAGGACCCACACCGGTGAAAAGCCATTCAAGTGTGACGTATGCAAGCGCAGTTTTAATCAGAAGAGTAATGTTGCCATACACATGAGAACCCACACCGGTGAAAAGCCATTCAAGTGTGACGTATGCAAGCGCAGTTTTTATCAGAAGAATACTCTTGCCATACACATGAGGACCCACACCGGTGAAAAGCCATTCAAGTGTGACGTGTGCAAGCGCAGTTTTAATCAGAAGAAAACTCTTGCCATACACATGAGGACCCACACCGGTGAAAAGCCATTCAAGTGTGACGTATGCAAGCGCAGTTTTAATCAGAAGAGTAATGTTGCCATACACATGAGGACCCACACCGGTGAAAAGCCATTCAAGTGTGACGTATGCAAGCGCAGTTTTAATCAGAAGAAAACTCTTTCCATACACATGAGGACCCACACCAGTGAAAAGCCATTCAAGTGAAAAGCACAGTTTTAATCAGAAGAGTTATGTTGCCAGGCACTTGAGAACCCACACCGGTGAAAACCCCTCAGTGTGACGTATGCAAGCACAGTTTTTATCAGAAGAAAACTCTTGCCATACACATGAGGACCCACACCGGTGAAAAGCCATTCCAGTATGACGTATGCAAGCGCAGTTTTAATAACAAGAGTAATGTTGCCATACACATGAGAACCCACACCGGTGAAAAGCCATTCAAGTGTGACGTATGCAAGCGCAGTTTTAATCAGAAGAGTAATGTTGCCATACACATGAGAACCCACACTGGTGAAAAGCCATTCAAGTGTGACGTATGCAAGCGCAGTTTTAATCAGAAGAGTAATGTTGCCATACACATGAGGACCCACACCGGTGAAAAGCCATTCCAGTGTGACGTATGCAAGCGCAGTTTTAATCAGAAGAGTAATGTTGCCATACACATGAAAACCCACACCGGTGAAAAGCCATTTAAGTGTGACGTATGCAAGCGCACTTTTAATAACAAGAGTAATGTTGCCATACACATGAGAACCCACACCGGTGAAAAGCCATTCAAGTGTGATGTATGCAAGGGCAGTTTTAATCAGAAGAGTAATGTTGCCATACACATGAGAACCCACACAGGTGAAAAGCCATTCAAGTGTGACGTATGCAAGCGCAGTTTTAATAACAAGAGTAATGTTGCCATACACATGAGAACCCACACCGGTGAAAAGCCTTTCAAGTGTGACGTATGCAAGCGCAGTTTTAATAACAAGAGTAATGTTTCCAGGCACTTGAGAACCCATACCGGTGAAAAGCCATTCAAGTGTGACGTATGCAAGCGCAGTTTTAATAACAAGAGTAATGTTGCCAGGCACTTGAGAACCCACACCGGTGAAAAGCCATTCAAGTGCGACGTATGCAAGCGCAGTTTTAATCAGAAGAAAAGTCTTGCCATACACATGAGGACCCACACCGGTGAAAAGCCATTCAAGTGTGACGTATGCAAGCGCAGTTTTAATAACAAGAGTAATGTTTCCAGGCACATGAGAACCCACACCGGTGAAAAGCCATTCAAGTGTGACGTATGCAAGCCCAAGTGTGGCGTATGCAAGCGGAGTTTTAATCAGAAGAGTAATGTTGCCATACACATGAGAACCCACACCGGTGAAAAGCCATTCAAGTGTGACGTATGTAAGCGCAGTTTTAATAACAAGAGTAATGTTGCCATACACATGAGAACCCACACCGGTGAAAAGCCATTCAAGTGTGACGTATGCAAGCGCAGTTTAAATAACAAAAGTAATGTTGCCAGGCACTTGAGAACCCACACCGATGAAAAGCCATTCAAGTGTGACGTATGCAAGCGCAGTTTAAATAACAAAAGTAATGTTGCCAGGCACTTGAGAACCCACACCGATGAAAAGCCATTCAAGTGTGACGTATGCAAGCGCAGTTTTAATAACAAGAGTAATGTTGCCAGGCACTTGAGAACCCACACCGGTGAAAAGCCATTCAAGTGTGACGTATGCAAGCGCAGTTTTGATCAGAAGAAAACTCTTCCCATACACATGAGGACCCACACCGGTGGAAAGCCATTCAAGTGTGACGTATGCATGCACAGTTTTAATAACAAGAATAATGTTTCTAGGCACTTGAGAACCCACACCGGTGAAAAGCCCTCAGTGTGACGTATGCAAGCACAGTTTTTATCAGAAGAAAACTCTTGCCATACACATGAGGACCCACACCGGTGAAAAGCCATTCAAGTGTGACGTATGCAAGCGCAGTTTTAATAACAAGAGTAATGTTGCCATACACATGAGAACCCACACCGGTGAAAAGCCATTCAAGTGTGACGTATGCTAGCGCAGTTTTAATCAGAAGAGTAATGTTGCCATACACTTGAGAACCCACACCGGTGAAAAGCCATTCAAGTGTGACGTATGCAAGCGCAGTTTTAATCAGAAGAGTAATGTTGCCAGACACATGAGAACCCACACCGGTGAAAAGCCATTCAAGTGTGACGTATGCAAACGCAGTTTTAATCAGAAGAGTAATGTTGCCATACATATGAGAACCCACACCAGTGAAAAGCCATTCAAGTGTGACGTATGCAAGCGCAGTTTTAATAACAAGAGTAATGTTGCCAGGCACTTGAGAACCCACACCGGTGAAAAGGCATTCAAGTGTGACGTATGCAAGCGCAGTTCTAATCAGAAGAAAACTCTTGGCATACACATGAGGACCCACACCAGTGAAAAGCCATTCAAGTGTGACGAATGCAAGCCCAGTTTTAATCAGAAGAGTAATGTTGCCATACACATGAATGTTTCCAGGCACTTGAGAACCCTCACCGGTTAAAAGCCCTCTGTGTTACGTATGCAAGCACAGTTTTTATCAGAAGAAAACTCTTGCCATACACAAGAGGACCCACAACGGTGAAAAGCCATTCAAGTGAGACGTATGCAAGCGCAGTTTTAATCAGTATTAAAACTGCGCTGTGCCTGGCACAGCGCAGTGCAACGGCGTGGGTTCTCAAGTGCCTGGCAACAATGCTCTTGTTATTAAAACTGCGCTTGCATACGTCACACTTGAATGGCTTTTCACCGGTGTGGGCTTTCATATGTAATGTTCCCATACACATGAGAACCCACACCGGTGAAAAGCCATTCAAGTGTGACGTATGCAAGCGCAGTTTTAATAACAAGAGTAATGTTGCCATACACATGAGATCCCACACCGGTGAAAAGCCATTCAAGTGTGACGTATGCAAGCACAGTTTTAATCAGAAGAGTAATATTGCTATACACATGAGAACCCACACCGGTGAAAAGCCATTCAAGTGTGACGTATGCAAGCGCAGTTTTAATAACAAGAGTAATGTTGCCATACACATGAGAACCCACACCGGTGAAAAGCCATTCAAGTGTGACGTATGCAAGCGCAGTTTTAATCAGAAGAGTAATGTTGCCATACACTTGAGAACCCACACCGGTGAAAAGCCATTCAAGTGTGACGTATGCAAGCGCAGTTTTAATAACAAGAGTAATGTTGCCATACACATGAGATCCCACACCGGTGAAAAGCCATTCAAGTGTGACGTATGCAAGCACAGTTTTAATCAGAAGAGTAATGTTGCTATACACATGAGAACCCACACCGGTGAAAAGCCATTCAAGTGTGACGTATGCAAGCGCAGTTTTAATAACAAGAGTAATGTTGCCATACACATGAGAACCCACACCGGTGAAAAGCCATTCAAGTGTGACGTATGCAAGCGCAGTTTTAATCAGAAGAGTAATGTTGCCATACACTTGAGAACCCACACCGGTGAAAAGCCATTCAAGTGTGACGTATGCAAGCGCAGTTTTAATCAGAAGAAAACTGTTGTCATACACATGAGGACCCACACCGGTGAAAAGCCATTCAAGTGTGACGTATGCAAGCGTAGTTTTAATCAGAAGAGTAATGTTGCCATACACTTGAGAACCCACACCGGTGAAAAGCCATTCAAGTGTGACGTATGCAAGCGCAGTTTTAATAACAAGAGTAATGTTGCCATACACATGAGAACCCACACCGGTGAAAAGCCATTCAAGTGTGACGTATGCAAGCGCACTTTTAATAACAAGAGTAATGTTGCCAGGCACTTGAGAACCCACATCGGTTAAAAGCCCTCAGTGTGACGTATGCAAGCACAGCTTTCATCAGAAGAAAACTCTTGCCATAAGTTTTTATCAGAAGAAAACTCTTGCCATACACATGAGGACCCACACCGGGGAAAGGCCATTCAAGTGTGATGCATGCAAGCGCAGTTTTAATAACAAGAGTTGTCGACTTTAGTTACGAAGGAGAAAAAATCCGTCCAAAGTGCGTTTGTTAATTTTTGTGGGTTAGACTAAAATTGGCACAAATTCATGTTATTTTTTTTTCATGTATCTCCGCTAAAAAGTAGCCCTTTTAGAGTTTTCTTTTTGAGGAAGCTTTTGAAGTTGAGTCTAAGAAGGTTTTTACGTGTTTTTTCAGGCTGATCTCCTCCAAGCTTAATTAGTTTATATTATGGCTATGTTTATCTTACCCTTTTGCTGGGATTTTGAATTTGATCGATTTCCGGATCTGATCACATGCACATTAAGGCATCATTAAAGTTTTTTAGTAAGAATCAGAAAAAGTCTGAAGTAAAGGTGCTTAAAATAACCGTTGATCATATTATGCGGAAGGAGGTGATAAAGAAAGCCTTAAAGTTAGAGCAGGACGGAAAGATTACATTTAAAGAATTTGTTTCATCTGATGAGCTCCGGCAGGAACTGGAACAAAGGGAAAACAATAGCAAAGGAAGGAAAGGTTGAAGATTCAATTGAGAGAATCATTAGAATTGTGTACATTGGAGGTCAGAAAATAACAAAAAGACGAACAGAGGAAAAGAAGTTTTTTTGGATGAGGAACGCGTTGTGCAGAGGAAGCGATCGGAGGTTGCAGCGGAAAAGTTAAAATTTTGCTGCCAGAAAGAGCTATATCGTGATTTTAAAAGAAAGAGAAGAGAGTACACAAGATTGATTAAAAGAAAAAGCGCTAGCATGTGAAAAGCAGAAAGCAGATCAACTTAGGAAAGCTTTTTATGTCAGTAGTAATTGGGAATTTTGGTAGCTTCGGATATAATTGGAATTTTTCCCGATTCGTAAAAACTTAATAAAAATGCAAATGACCAAATCTTGATGCGCTTTTGAAAGTTTTTTTTATTTACCCCCCCCCCCTTCGAACAAAATCCTTCGAACATGAAAATCCTGGAATCCTTAATCGCCCTTGACTAAGTAACAACGTAATTAAAGCAATCATTACTAGAGATTAAACTGGAAAAGATTATCACATTAATCTGTGGTTAGGAGACTACACATATTTAAATTCATGTTCTTCTAATAGGAAAATATGGCTTTAAAGCTAACTTCAAAGAAATATTTTGCCTGCAGTTTATCTAACTCTTAATTTAGTCTAATTTTTAATTCAATTAATTAATTAATTAATTAAAAACTAATTAATTAAGTTTAATTAAATCTAATTTTTCGATTTGTTCTTCTTTTAGAAAGCAGATCTTTCCGTTGCGATCATTGATCTTTTGGACAATGTAAATGAACTTATAGCAAAAAAAACTGCGTATTATAATTATTATGATAGCAATAACCTAAAAAGTTAAAATAGGGTTTTACCGCCCTAACATTATTTTCCCATAATCGCATTTTTGTAGTGCTTTCTCCTAATGAAAAAAAAAAAAAAAATAAAGAAGGGTTTTTCCATCAGTAGTTCACAACCTTTTTCAAACCGACAAATGGTCTTCTGACGAAGCACTAAAGCTTTGTTTCATTTTTTTTTTTTTTTTTCATTGAGGCTTTTCAGAGAAACACGAATTTCTCTTTTAGACTGTGAAGGCACTCCATTATTTAAAAGAGCATTTAGAAATCATCCATCGAGATGTCAAACCGTCAAATATCCTGTTGGACCGTCGAGGTGCTATTAAGCTATGCGATTTTGGTATTAGTGGACAGCTAGTCGACTCAATCGCTAAAACAAGGGATGCTGGCTGCAGACCTTACATGGCTGTAAGTGTTATTTTTTATTTTTCATTTGACATTGGTGACATTGGGGGGAGTCAGAGGGGGAAACCAATATTCTTGGAAAACGTGAAAATCGAGGGATCTTACGAATGGGTGATCGGATCTTAATGAAACTCGATATTGCCAAAATTTTGCCCAAAATTTTGCCAAATATTTAAATAGAAATCTTCCATCGAGATGTCAAACCGTCAAATATCCTGTTGGACCGTCGAGGTGCTATTAAGCTATGCAACTTTGGTATTAGTGGAGAGCTATTCGACGCAATGGCTAAAACAAGGGATGCTGGCTGCAGACCTTACATGGCTGTAAGTGTTATTTTTTATTTTCTTTTCCGTTTTTCTCCATGTTTTGACTTTCTCTAAAACTTTCAAAATACACATTTATCAAAGAGAGACTTAAGATTCCTTTGTTTGGAAAAGTTTCTCTCTGCGTGTTTCATAATGAAAATGTTAGTATTTCAAGTGACGAATTAATTGAAATTTAGCTCAATTGAGATTTGAAAGAAATTAGCTCAATTGAAATTAAAATTAGCTTTGTTAGTCAAATGAAACTGAAGTTGGCTGCGTTTGGACAGATGTTAAGCGAAAATAAAGTAGCTACGTTGTTTTCCAAGGCGATATTTTGAAAATAAATTCCTTTGAATATGTGTCTAAACAAAAATACTAAGGATATATTTTTATTTATTTATTTTATCAGTGTACAAACATAAAATATACTTTTAAGAAACTTACTTAAAAACACTAATTTACAAAGGCTATTGCATATAAGTGGGATATTGTTTTGTCTAACCATACTTACTATTTACTGTCTTTCTCCAAACACTAAAAGTCGTAGACTCATTTCTGTTTATGCCTCCCGGAACTTTCCAACACAATTTTTAAGGCTAGGAAAACAAATTTTGAAATTCAATCAGAAACAGACGTGAACAGAATTTTCACTCACAATTTCACAACAGAATGTTACCTAAGTTGCCTGTCAAATTGAATTGTAGGTGTTTTGTTGTAAACTGTTTATTGTTAAATCTTCTGGAAATTTGTCAACCTCTGTTGTAACCAAACTTAAGTCCGTCTCTTTTTTTTCGTTCTATTTGAGGCAAACGACCAAGAGTGTGGATAAATTACAACAATTGAAACTGGCACTAGCGTCGACAAAAAAATATGCCAACACCATCTAGCGTTGTGCGTTTCTTGGCATCTTTTCAAGCTTCGTAACAGAGGTTTTTTTTCAATATCTGTGATTAAACACTTATTGCAGCACAAATGTCGCCAATCACGATAATTTTGCTTCACTATTACGCTGTGAAATGCCAAGATAGGCCAAAAGCTATCGTATTAATATCCTGTGGTAATAGGATACTAATAACGCTACTAATAATAGTATAGCAATAGTAATAGCCTATGCTGTATAGTAATTTACTATTAGTTATTAGTAGAATAAAAAGGTAAAGAATACGTCATTAGATTTTACAGTCTCTACCGGCGGTGCTTATCTCCGTTTCTTGGCGTTTCAGCCTGGGAGTGCTATGGGGGGCTGGGGGCCAACTATCCTTTGCTTTCGCACACTCTCCTGTTTACCTTCCCCAGATTTCTCCAGGTACCCATTTAGAGCTGGGTCGACTCTGGCTAAACTTACATAATCACGCCACTCATCCCCGTCCCAAACTAAACAATTGAGTACACTGGGATTCGAACCCTCGCCCTCTCAGACAAAGGATCCTGAATACAGCGCACCAATTCACTTGGCCAGGATGGCACCGGATATTTATGTCTCTTGACTTTGCTCACTTTCTTGTTATTTGTAACTCTTTGCCAAGATTTCTTTTTTATGTCACTTGGTATCTACCAAGTAACATATAGGGATCGCAAATTCTGTCGGTCTGTCTGTCCCGGTTTTGCGAATTTAGGCACTTTCATGTAAGATAGGACGGTGAAATTTGGCAGGCGTATCAGGAACCAGAACAGATTAAATTAATTATAAAAGATTAAGTTAATTATGAAAAATTAGAAAAAGTGAGGCATTTTTAACTTAGGAAGGAGTTTTTAACTTAGGAAGGAGTGATTGGATCGTAATGAAATTTGATGTTTGGAAGGATATCGTGTCTCAGAGCTCTTCTTTTAAATTCCGATCGGATCGGGTGACACTGGGGGGAGGATCTAAAATCTTGGAAAACCTTTAGAGTGGAGGGATCGGGATGAAGTTTGGTGGGAAAAATAATCACGAATCCTAGATACGTGATTGAGATAACCGGAACGGATCCGCTCTCTTTGGGGGAGTTGCGGGGGAGGGTTACTTTTGAAAAATTAGAAACAATGAGGTATTTTTAACTTAGGAAGGAGTGATTGGATCTTAATAAAATCTGATGTTTGGAAAGATATCGTGTCTCAGGGCTCTTATTTTAAATCCCGACCGGATCTGGTGACACTTGGGGGGGGGCCTAAAATCTTGGAAAACGCTTAGAGTGGAGGGATCTCGATGAAACATGGTGGGAAAAATAAGCACAAGTCCTAGATACGTGACTGACATAACCAGAACGGATCCATTCTCTTTGGGGAGTGTGGGGGGGAAGGGTTAATTATAAAAAATTAGAAAAAATGAAGTAGTTTTAACTTACAAAGGAGTGGTCGGATCTTAACGAAATTTCATTTTTAGAAGGACCTTGTAACTCTGATCTCTTATTGTAAATCCTGACCGGATCCAGTGTCATTGGGGGGGGGAATCTTGGGAAACGCTTAAAGCGGAGAGATCAGGATGAAACTTAAAAATGAGGTATTTGTAACTTACGAACGGGTGATCAGATCTTAATGAAATTTGATGTGTAGAAGGATCTTGTGCTTTAGAACTCTCATTTTAAATTCCGACCAGATCCGGTGACTTTGGGGGGAGTTGGAGGGGGAAACCGGAATTCTTGGAAAACGTGATAATCGAGGTATATTACAAATGGGTCATCGGATATTAATGATACTCGATATATAGAAGAATCTTGGGTCTCAGATGCTGTGTATTTTCAATTTGAATCGGATCCGAGGACATAGTGGGTTGGAGGGGGGGGACAAAAATCTTAGAAACCGGAAATCTTGGAAAACGCTTAGAATGGAGAGATCGGGACGAAACTTGATGGGAAGAATAAGCACAAGCTATAGATACGAAATCGACATAATTGGAACGGATCCGTTCTCTTTGAAGGAGCTGGGGGTTGTTAATTTGGAAAAATTAGAAAAATTGAGGTATTTTTAACTTAAGAACGGGTGACTGGATCATAATGAAATTTGATATTTAGAAGGAATTCGTGTATCAGAGCTCTTATTTTGAAATTCTGACTAGATCTGTTGACATTGGGGAGAGTTGGAGGGGCAAACCGGAAATCTTTGAAAACGCTTATAAATGTCGTAGATACGTGATTGACATAACCGGACTGGATTCACTCTCTTTGGGAGAGTTAGGGGTTGGGGTTCAGGGCTTTGGCGAGTTTGGTGCTTCCGGACGTGCTAGGACGATGAAAATTGGTAGGTCAGGAGGGAGAACTGCAGGAGGGAGAACTGCAGGGAGCTGCACAAATTGACTTTATAAAGTTGTTTTCCCCGATTCGCCCATCTGAGAGGCTGAAAGGAGAGGAAAAATTAGAAAAATTGAGGTATTTTTAACTTAAGAGTGGGTGATCGGATCTTAATGAATTTTGATACTTAGAAGGACCTCAGAGCTCTTATTTTAAATCCCGACCGGCAATAAGCTTCTGATTTTCCTTTTAATACAATCTGTTGATTCTTAGAATTTTGCTAGAGCTCGTGCCATATGAGCTCCTGGCTCTTCCAACCTCGTCACAAGTGCCTTATTAGCTCTTGGTTCGTCTTTTTTTTTTTTTAAAGTTTGTCTTCAAAAATCTATTGCCAGGGAAATCAACTGTAATTGCTTAAGAACAGTAACTGTAAAAGTGTATTTGTACGGAGTCTACATATTAGATTTAAATAGTTCAATGCATCATAAGTTGTTGTTAAGTTTTTTCGTCATCTTCAACCCCATTTTACAATGTTTTAAATCACCTTGAATTTTAATTATGTCTATTCTAATCTCATTTTTTTTCTTTTCACTGTACATTTAGAATATATATATATATATATATATATAACTCTATTCAAAGATTTTTGAAAATACCAAAGTAAGAATTATATCTACAGTATGTAAAGTGAAGAATTTTGTTTGTACCTTTCTTTAAAACTTTAATGGATTTAAGAATGATATCTATTGACTGCACTACAACGAATTGTGTTGCATTTTACTGCTGTGCAAACCATGAATGTCACACTTGTGGCCTATAAGCCGTTTGCAGTCCGCATTGTCAATTTGTACGGCCCTGCTGTAGAAGGAAATATTGGTTTTTTAATGAATAGCATTCACATGTTGTCCATGGTATGTGCCTAGAAAAATTCGATTCGATTGGTGAATCGTATCGACCTTGAGGACAAAGATCTAGATCATGATAACAGTTTTTTAATGTTGTTTTGGGAGATAGAAGTATATTGTTTCTTTCTTTTTGTCCTTACACCCTTTTAGCACCTTGCGTGTTTCTCCTTCTTCTTTTTTCTTTTTTTTTGGGGGGGGGGGGGGTGGTAATGAATTTATTCATTAATTACGAGAAACTTTATAGAATAGAATCCTTCCTCCCTAATAAAAAAAGGTTTTTAAAATTCATGTTTTGGTATCTAAGTAGCAAGCAGACATTTTCGAAGTAACGAACATTCATCATTGGCATTGCGTTATTCATAAAGAAATTGTATGCGTGAAGGCAAGTCGTATCCAGGGAGGGTGTTACTGGGTTTGACCCCCCCCCCCCCCCCTCTCTGAAGTATAAACATATTTTGATGCGTTTTGTAATTATTTTCTCCCCCCCTCCCAACAAAAATTCTGAATATTCCCTCGCGTGAAGGTGAGATGGATAACGTTTTGTCGTATTTGAAAAAAAAAAGATAAATGTTATCAAATCCTTTGGATTAAATGAGTGATTATTTTCTACTTTCCTTAGCGACTTCCAATACCTCAGGCACTGTCATTAAAGTGAGGTTCATTGGCATGACATTCAAATGATACTTACATTGTCATTTACATTCAATGACGAAGTGACATTCATGCTAAATATATGAACTGCCTAGAAGTTATTTTGCACTTATTTTAGTTATCTTTTTAAATTTATTTTTCCACTGAAAAGTACAACCTATAACAAATAAAAATGATTAAAATTTATTTCTGCCCGATAAACTACAACAAATATGCGGGATAAAATTAACAGATTAAAATGTAACTTGGTTCTATTTGACAAACATTAGCGAGGAGAAAACTTGACGCATTTATCGACAGATCATTGGTATGAATCAAGTTCATGTAACACTGTATCATATCAGAAATACTCTGGAAGTATTGAGAATCTTGGAAGTGAATTTGAAGCCAGATTTGAATAATTAAATTTTTGGAGAGGAAAATAACATTACTTTCATCTATTTTTCAATGAATATAGAATTAGTACCGTATGATAAGCAAAGGGAAATAATCTGATTCCGAGGAATTTAGCTTAATAGAACAGTTTAAAGATGTTGGCGTGCCTGAAATTTAGATATATTTGCGAGTTAATTTTGAAAATACTAAAAAATCATCATATGAGATTATCTTCATGTTTGGAAGTAAATACAGGCATGAGCAGTTATTTGGCTTATGTACGGCAGAAGTCTGCACTCATCACAAATGAATCACCTTTGGTCGACGTTAATAATAATGACCATAAATAGTAAAAATAGAAGACGCGTGGCACTGAATGAAATAAAAGAAGAAAAACTAGAAGGCATAATACTACTATTACTAACAACTCACTACAGCACCAAATCGCCGGAAGCCGACGCATCTACGCAAACCGCTCCTTCATCTCAATATATTTAAAGCATCCCTCTTATTCCATTCGGGGAAAACCTGCTCTTTGTTTGGCCGTAGATGGTTGGCTGACAAGGACGATCTTTGGCAATCTATCATCCTTCATCTATAAAACGTGACCAATCCATTTCAACTTGGTTTTACTGATTACTGTTTGATGTATGGTCAGTCAGACGGGTATCCAAAACAATCTGTAGACAATTATCTCTAGAAAATATCTAACAAATCCTCCTCCGTCTTTTGGAGCTTTAGAAATATACTTGACCACTGTCATCACTGTAGCTTCTGATATTGTAATCTCGGTTTGCAGAATTATCTTTCTATTCTTCTAAACTATTTTCAACTGTGAAAAAACACCCCGGGCCTAGGCTGTTTTACTTTTAACATTTTCACGGCACCCATAGTTTTTACTAATAATACTAACAAGGTAAGTGAAGCTGCCCACCTGATCAATGTTTTCGTTATCCAACGTCACCTTTTCATTTTCACTTGTTCCTAGCCTACATACTTATACTTACCATTTTACCATTAATGTAAAATAAAACAAGGATAATGATAAAAAAATAAAGGAAAAAATGATAAGGATAAAGACATTGCAGAGCTATTGCTATCGCATAGGGTCTTTATCCTGGGCCTAGGCTATTCTACTTTTAACATCTTCACGGCACCCATCATCTTTACTAATAATACTACCTATGTAAGTTAGTGTTTTCCCGCTCGATCAGTCTTCTCGTTACCCAACACTACTTGTCTCCACCTTAACTTATTCCCAGGCGTAGCGACTTAGTCTTCTTGACATTAATTTTCAATCCCATTTTTTCGTCCTGAACTCTTAAAACCTCCAAAATGTATTCATATCTATTTAACTTGTGGAAGTAGAAAAACAAATAGAAATAGAAAACTCGTGGCACTGAAATGAAATCAGTTATCAGGGATAGCTTGTATTATAAGCTATGCAATGTAAAATCAAAATGAATGTTAGAAGGCAAAATTAATAGGTCTGCTTCTACATACACTATGGTATTTTCTGAAGTTCTTAACTACCCGAATTGAAGAATGCTTTAATCCGACCTAACATACCTGGACATTAAGAGGGATGGAATAGATCCCCCTCTACTGGATAATGGTCAAAAACACTCAGAAGCCCACTCATCAGTGATAACTCAGAATTTAATCCTGTGCCAGAATCAGTTGGAATTCTAAATAGAAAAACCAAGTAGTAAAATGCACTTTACGAAGGGGAAATTATGGAAATTCGACGCAAGCAACTGACACATGGGTAGCTCAACGCACTGACGCTTTAACCTCAAGAACGGATTAGAAGACGCTAGGCACACTGAAGACTATAAAATCTCATCCCAGTTTACTAAACGAAACCAATTAACCTTCGTGTACATCAACCTTTAAGGAACTGTTTCTAACATAGAAGAGTGGTGTAATGGTGAAAATAGATGAAGAGATGGGACATGGTATCGGTTATTGCAATGGTCAGTCAGCTATTTTTTTTTTTTTTCTTTAATTCGGATGGAATTTTTTGGAAGCGATGGTCAGCCAACCATCTAAGGTCAAACGAAAATTAGGTCGTCCCCGAGTCAGTTTGGGGGATGCCGTAAGGAAAAACTTAGGGAAAATAGAAACCAGACAAAATATGACAAATATGTCTGAGATGTATAAACGGTAAATAGGACCTTCAAGCGTAACAATGACGTTTTATAGAAAAAAAAGGTGGAAACAAATGTTTCCTATCTTTGAATATTATATTGTGTAAACTGTGTTTACTGCGTTTCTTTATTCATTTAGAGAGATTAGTAGCATCTCAACTCCCCAAAAATAGGATTAAGGATAACATAGAAATGTAAGCTATAAATAAACGCTTCAAGTGTGTAATTAATATCAAGAACTAGAAATTAGGGTATCTAGATTTTTGTTTAAAATGTTTTTATAATTACCAGTATTGCATCGTAATTTTATTTTCAGCCGGAAAGGATAGATCCTTTGACAGGCAGTGGTTACGACGTTCGTTCTGATGTCTGGTCCTTAGGTATGACCTTGTATGAGCTGGCTATTGGTCGATTTCCTTATCCCAAATGGAACTCAGTTTTTGAGCAGCTAACTCAAGTAGTGAATGGTCCAGCGCCACAACTCCAGAACAACTATAATGGGGTAGAATATACCCACGAGTTTGTAAATTTTGTAAATACTTGGTAAGTAACTACTTTTCTCTTTTGCTGAAAAAATAGTTAAGATTGAATTAGGAGAGATTAGAAATGTAGGAAAATAAACGCAACTTCGTGTCTGAAAAAACTGCAAGACTATTCATTGGACATATTGTCAGTTCTGAGTCAACTTAAAAAATCTTGGTCGCTTCATTGTGATTTTGCTGGGCTTTCCAATAGGAAAAACTCAAAATGTTTAAAAATATCCCAGTCCCTTGTTTTGTCTACAAGTACAGTGAACATTGTCCGTCATGAATCAACCCAAAACTCTCAGTCACTCCCATCTCAGTTCCAGTGGACTTTGCCCGGTGGGCAAAGCTCATATGATATGAATAATCTCAGTCTTCAATTGCCTGCAAGTCCTGTTGACATGATCAGTCATAAATCTTTGAATCATTTTTGGATCTTCAATCGCCTTTAAATGGTTCACAATGCTGGGAGACAATTTGAATTACTCTTGTTCTATACCAATCTACCTTAGTTTTTCCCTAAGATAGATGATAGACTATCATCACCAAGTGAAATTGATCATTTTCATACAACTCTGAAAAAATTAGTCAGCTCTAAAAAAAAGTCAACTCAAAAGAGCCTGAAAAGACTCTGGTTACCCTTGGATCTCTTTTGACTCTTAAAAATTGAACTAAAAGTTATTAATTTCCTATCAAATGAGTCTCTCTGGAGTTTATACGAGTATCCCTCCATAAGAGTCACATTTGACCCCAGAGCATAACTTACAACGATTGCTCCGCCCTGGGGGTTGTGTCAAAGCCGGTTTTCTTTGTCTGACTTTTTAACTATTTTTAACAAAATAGCTATCTCAAATTACTCTTATTCTATGCCAATCTACCTTAGTTTTGCCTTATGATAGATTATAGACTACCATCAACAAGTGAAATTAATCATTTTCATACAACTATGAAAAGTCTGAGGCAGTTGTACCTCCTACATAGGTTATCTGTCTTGGCTTTACTCTAATTAGTTATGGCTCTCTTATGTCTTTTATCACCTCCATCAAGTTAATAATACCGCTCACTACCACGAAGTTGATAATCTCCAGCTCAAGTACGACTGTACTAACAGCAGGGTTGGCACCTGTGCAAATCCATTAGTACTACCATGGCCGATAAATTGTATCAAATTCGTCTAAAAAGCACTGAATTCTACAAAGAAACGTAAATACACGTTTAAGGATTTTAAGCATAAATTGACGTAATCAAAGCCACATCGGTTTCAAGAAGCATAGGTTCGATCCACCAGAAGAATCGAATTGCTCAGGATATGTACGTACTATGGCCCTTGAAAGTTGCCACAAATGGTAAGCCAGTGTCATTGTTGATAACTTCTATTAAAATATATTGATTAATTTCATAAATTCGCAGCAGTTAAAGTGTAAAAAGTCTATTTCTTGCCATTTCCAAGTTATCGATAATCGTTAGACATCTGAAACCCAGTATATTTGAGTTCTTTCGCGAGTTGGGATTTAACTCGGGTTTAGCCAATATATTTCACCCGTTGATGTCAATTTTAAAATATGCGACTTCTTTTTAGAAAAACTGTGAACAATTTCTAGTTAGTTTTGTTTAGATTTATTTATTTATAAATACACAATCCTAAATTCACAATATTAAGCACAATGCTTCTTGTTTCTTGTTGCAACAACCACAAAAAGAGAAACGTATACACAGCGGTAATTGACAAGCTACTAGGTGGTTGATTTACATAAAATGGTGTAAGCATTAACTAGAATTATTTGCCTCCTGGGAAATTGGAGGGAAGAGATCTGGAGCGTGGGACACCTTTGGGGCTATAGAAGATTATAAAGATCATCCTCTTAGAAGCCTTCCTCTGTATTCATTCAGATCTGGCTCACATCATCCGTTCTCTGAATAATTATATAAGTATTAACTAGACCCGTGTGGTTCCAGCGAAATGAAGGGAAGGCATTTGGAGTGTGGGGAGCCTTTGGGAATATGGAAGATTATAAAGACAGATCACCACCCTAGAAGCCCTCCTCTTCTTTTATTTCGACTTTATATTCATCTGCCATGTTAATTGGAAACCAAATTGATGACTTACATACTATTGAGGTAAGGGGCGAATCTACAGAAAAATCTTGGGGGAGGGGGCAATGCGATTAGGGTGTCAATAATTGATCAAAATTATTGTAAAAAGAGTGAAAAATAGGAATGAGGGCGCCGAAAAAAATCTTGGGGGTCCAGAGGACCCCCCCCCCCAGCCTCCTCGGATCCGCCACTGGGTGAGGTCGAACATGGAATTTAAACAGTATAAGGAAGTTACGAATGTTAAACTTCTTAAAACATCTTTTCAAAGACAAAAGACAGAAAATTGGCGTGTATTTAGTATTAAACAAGATTTAGTCTATCCTCTTTGAAGATATCTTCATGCCAGAAAGGGAACAAAAATGATGAGGAGATGAAATACGTCCCTAGTAAAGTCAAACACATCTGGATAGCTTTACTGTTCTTAGTTCATACCAGAAAGTATTTTGGTTCTTACCTGTTTAAACTTATTACTGCAGAACGAGTGTTTGCAACCAAAATAAGCGATTCGAATTTAGTCACAAATCTTAGAAACCTATATCTTGACAAATACTTCGGAGCCTATACCTTTGAGGCTTGGTTTAACGTTTAACTTATAAGTGTTTCGACCACCATCGTTTTTGTAGTTTATCAACAATGTTAATTTATAAAGACAATTTAAACTTGCATTGCAATAACGTGTTTGAGTTTTAGCTAAATGTATCAAATGACAGAAGTTTACAACTATTTATCTAGAAAGAAGTTACCAAATTTAACTTCCAATAATTCACAGAATTCATGCTTTTACTTTTTCGGTGGTGTCTGTTATGAGGTTTTGACAGTATTTACAACCAAATGAATTGGAATTGAAATTTGTTAAAATAACATACAAAAACCTCAGAAAATCCTCTTGATGGAAAATAAGCAGTAGGGTGCTTCACGTGTCTTCAGCTTGGTCTTAATTCGTACCTCCATTCTATTTAATTTCAAAAATATAAAGGTCCTATAAAGGTTTTACTTTATTTATTTCAATTCTTCTTTGTATGCTTTTACAGAGCTTTTGGTCTTGCCAAGCTTTCTTATTTCTCTTCGTTTCCTTTTTTTCCAATTAAGATTAAATATATTTTCTTTAGCCTCCAGCCTAATAATAGGAGAAATTAAATTTTCTCATTGAGAAAAGTCTTACTCAATTCGGTGACTGACAATTTTTTGATTTATTAATATTGATTAATAATTTGATTTGATTAATTAATATGATTTGATTAATTTTTCTGGAATGATTATTTTTCCATTTCTTTGTAATACAGTAAACAAATGCTTGAATGCTTTCTCTGATATTTTAAAGAAAATTACAGAGCCGGGAATCTTACACGAATCACGTCAAAATATTTCAAGTCCCAATGTCTCTAGAAGTTCTATCCACCTAGCTCAACCCAACCCTAAATACTAAGTGCGGTTTATGGTTGGTATGTAGCGCTTTCTTTTTCTTGATGTGTGCGTGGCAATCATTAGATCTATTCCGCGTTCAATAGACCTATTTGCAATAACTTATTAGAACAAGCGTAATTATTGTACTCTATTGAGCGCGGTTTCAACGTCAAGATGGATTTCTTGCAAAAAAGAAAAAAAAAATTGCGAACCCATCGATTTGGGTTTGCCATTTTAAACCTTACCATACCAAACCTTACCTTACTATTTATTAAGTTACCCAACTTTAAGAATTATTACTCATACTATTTTGGCATTTTGAGTATTTTCATTGATTAAACAGAAAATGCCCACCCCCCTTACATTGTGAAAAAAAAATGCGTGCTCATAGTAAATTGAAAAAATATATTTGCCTCCCTCTTTAATTTTTCGTGAATTGGGAAGATCCTAACTAAAGAATACACACACGCACACACACACACATATATATATATATATATATATATATATATATATATATATATATATATATATATATATATATATATATATATATATATATATATATATATATATATATATATATATATATATATATATATATATATATATATATATATATATATATACATATATATATACATATATATATTATTTATTTTTGAGTAGACTATTGTTTGATAATCAAGCCCTAGCTAATTGAGTAGATTGTAACCACCGAACCTTTGGAGCTAAATATTGTTTAGTCGCAAAGAGACGGGAGAAAGCTCTGCTCCGTCACTACTAGACAGAGAACAGCGTTGCGATGTCAAAACTACGTGACGAGTTTTTAATTTGACTTTTATTTTTAGCTTGATCAAAGAAGAACAATCTCGACCGAAGTATTCCCAGTTAATTGAACATCCTCTAATAAAGTCCTATGAGGGTAAAGAAGTCGACATTTCCAGATATTTTACGAACATTCTTAATCAAATGGAAGCTCAAGGGTACGCCACATATACCATGAATGATCAATGGCCATGATTTCAAGGGGGATGATCATGAAATTTTAAAGAAAGTAGAAGAGACTTTTTGTTATTGATTTCATTCGTGTAATAGATGATTTATTTATTTTTGACAAGTCTCTTTAGTTAACATAGTCTAAGATGAAGTATTTACAAGCTCTCTACTCTCACTTTTTTTAAACGTAAGGCAAAGAGTATGGGTAACTTATAAAAGCGGCAACTGGCGCTAATGTAGACAAAAAAAAACCATCAACACCATATAGCGTTTGGCGACACTTGGCATTTTTCAAGCAATTTCTTGTCCATAACTGAGATCAAAGATTTATTACTATACTAAATTTACCAACTAAATAAACTAAATATTCTGGCTATTAAACTAAAAAAAGCCAACTGTCGTCAAACACTATATTGTGTTGTTGTTGTTTTTTTTCGACACTAGCGCCAGTTCCCGCTCCCTTAAGTTACATATACTTTTTGGGGTTAGGAGCAAAAGGCTTGAAAGACATTCTTATATGAGAGGGTCAATTCCCAAACCGATTGGTTTTAAACTAAAATAAAGATAAGTTGTAAAAAAGACATCACTATTTATGGTTAATTATTAGTTATTTGAAAAATTATATTTTTATAACATAATTGTAGTTATTGACACTAATTATAGTTATTGTTATCATAGTGATTATAGTTACTGGAAAAATTATTCAGGTTTTTTTTTCTTGCATAGACAACATATTATACAAGAAATTACAACGTGTAAAATACATTTACTTGAACTAAATACGCTCAAAGAATTCCGTTAAATCATAGTGTGAGACAAGTTCCTTAAAGAAGTTGAAGAAATTTTATTTTGTTATTTTAAGAGATGTCTTGTTATTTATTTCATTCATGTAATATATTATTACTTTTCTGTTTCTTTGGTTAACCAAATGCATAACTTGGAAAAAGGCTCCTATTATAAGTACTAAAGAAATGTATGAAAAATAAAATCTAATACAAAAAAGTGGCCGAAATATCAGTCTCTATTTGAGATCTAAAGCTAAGAATCAGGAGTTTGACAAAACAAAATCCTGCATTTTGGACAAGGAAACCTATTCGACAAATTCTCGTATTGATCAGTATTTTTGAGAAGAAGGAAATAACGTTCCGATTACTTTCGATTTGGCAAAGTCAAATACGTCAGTGAAACAACATGACTCATTCCTTTTTCATGAGATTGTAAATCTCTTTGTAGAAGCTAGATTCTATGCAGATTGTAGCTCTATGAAAAATATAGAAATTTTTGCATCTTTCAAACGAGATAAAAGAAAATGATGTTCTGCTTCTTCTTGATAGTCACCGTCAAGTTTAGTAAAAATTTTTGGATTGATATCAGATTATGATTTAAGTATAATGGCAACCCAGATTACAGCTAGGGGCGGAGTTGTAATTTTTTTTTTGGAGGGGGGATTCAAGTATGCTTACTTCATTTCAGACAGTATAAATTAAAATATAAAAATTTTCATAACGTAGTCTGACTGATGTACTGAGTTTATCGGCTCATGGGACTAAGTACTACTTCATAAGCATGAAAAGGTTGATCTGATCTCTCAGAACTACTAGGCGACTTCCAAAACGTAAAATAATAACCTTACTGAGCTACTAAAATTGGCATTTTAATCCCAAGCTGCTCACCACTTATTGCTTAATTTCGACTTGCCCTGTTGGCCAAATTTTCTTTTTTTATGGCCACAACATGGCACAAATTTACTACTTAGGTGTGGCAAAATCTCTTTGATGCTTGAAAAGAGCTGTCGAACTTTCAATTTTCGCTCAAATGAGCCCTCTTTTGATGATCTACAACCACTGGTTCAATACAATCACTCTTGGCGAAAAAAAATTAAATAAATAAATGTCTATGGCTATCCTTTTTATGGAAATTGTGTATTTTTAAACATAGGGGCTTCAAACCTTTGCTCTGGGTGTCTCAAATATGTTGAATCTTATGAATGTAATTTTCAACAAGTTTGAACTCTTTTTTTTCTAAAATTACGTAAATCTTCCTACACTGTATTGTATCAGATTAACGACGCTTCTTGACTACTAAGGTACCTGCGTCGGCCCTGCAGTGCATTGCTGCAGCATGATTCGATCTCTGGGTCCCGTATTACCAAGCTAAGGTCAAACCCACTGCGCCACCACAGGACAAAAGAGTCAATTTCCTTGCGACACGTGGGATTGAACCTGCCAACCTTCAATCACAAGATGCAGCTTTATCCACTACGTCATCGCAAGTATCTTCCTACACTAATTATATTGATGGGTAAATTTAAAATGAACTAAATCTATATTTCTGAAACCACCATAAAAACATATCTTTTGAATGTATATGTAATTGTCAAAGCTCTAATTATATAGTTTTCTAGGTTCCTACTGGCAAGTTTCACTCTATTCTAACTTCTAATTGCATTGCCCTTTTTTACATATACGTTTATGAACATCAAAATTGTCTTTATATGCTCTAATTTTCCAAACAAATCTTTTGATGCTAATAGCATACTTCCACGCACTGTATTTTTGGACCAATACTTGCCATTTAGAACAAACTGGACGCTATAATAATTAAGAGAAATAAAAACCTGAAGGCAGTTTAATATTTTAATTTATTAGACAACATGACTAAAAAGGGTTCACAAAAAAGCTTTATGATACCTTACCAAATACTTTTTTAAAGGATTCTACATCTAATACCTCTCCAAATCTAAGGGTAAACAAGAAGTTGTATTTATTTGAATATGTTCTCATCCTTATATAAATATCTGTTAACTCATCAGGAAGCTCTTCAACCAAAACGACATCATTCACAGGTATAATAATGTCCCGTCGATTCCCAAAAAAAGTCAAGTGGGCTACTCTTAAATTTTCACCAGATTTGTCAATGTACATAAACCCAATGAGCTTTCTACAAAGTTCGCCCATAACACCAAGCATTCCCAGGGCAATTACGGATATTACAACAACATTACTGAGTTCACTTTCATTTACGAGGCCTTGTGTGCTCAATGAATTCACTAGCGGTATAGATGCAATAGTTAAACCTGTTTGATATAATTTAAGTCTGCAAAGTAAACGAGCTGCCCTTATATATTTAAACTTATAAATTGGTGTATAATTATCCAAGTCCACTGCACCTTGTTTTTTATTGAGTAAAGGGGTAGTTGAAATGGACCTTAGGGCATGTTTGACAGTGTAAGACAGTCTGCAGTAAGTATATCCAGGCACAAGTGACATCATGAATTTTGAAGTTCAAGAATCTCAGTGTTATCAGCTGACGTGATTGACTCTATGCTAACTTGCCCGTTTGCTTGCAAAGACTCGTATAATTCTTTATATTGCCTATTTTCTGGGTTATTCAGTATCTCTAAGAAAAGATCTTCAACTTCAACTTGAACTTTACTAATTTCTTCTTTCAATTTGTTATTTTTGATAATGAGATCTCTTGTCTTTGTTGTAATTTCGAGAAGGCCACTTTTCTTTAAAATGTCTGCTGTCCTTAAAAACCGTTGCCGTCTGTTGTGCTCCCTGTTACCACTGTTGAAATGTGTTTCTCTACTGCTTGATGACTGGCTTTGATCAGACATGTCAATTTCCCAAAGTGAAAAACGCCATATTTTCCTGCAATATAGAAATAACTTCATTATAATACCTAAAATAGGTCAACCAAATAAAGATCCATCTAGAAAACTACTGAATTGAATTGAATTTATTTATAACCCGTTATAATACACATGAAAAACGGAGTATAATGTGAATAAAAGAAAAGAGAAAAAAGAAAATGACCTAAAAAACTACACAAAAAACTTTGCAACACTTCACCTTACTTAAAACATACAAAAGCAAAACATTCATTGAATTAAAATAGCGCTCCATGGGTGCCGACAAATTCTACTATTATAAGCTTCTATGCTTTTTCTGATAGAAGCATTCGGGTCTATGATGCCGTATCTTTTAATGACCCAGGAGTTGCTTGACCATGGTGGAAGGGCAAGCAGGTATTTGGCATACCGGAAATAGATTCGCCGAAGCTCCTTCGTCTCGGTTATCGTAAACGTACGCCAAAAAGGTGCAAGGTATAGTAAATTCGGGAGTGCAGAAGCATTGTAAAGTTTCGCTAGCAGTTAAGCTCAACCCTCTCCCACTGAAAAAAAACAATGTATATATATTAAGCAGTCATTGAAAACACATAAAATGCTTACATCAATCATGTAATGTTTGGCATTAACAATCTGAAGAGAATGTGGTTTATATTCTCATTAAACATCATATATAAGCCAATCCAGAACGAATCTATTAAAATTGAAAACAATTGTTTTTTAATTTAATTTTGCCACCAACTCCAGCAAAAAATGTGAAACAATCTGATATAGATCAAATTGCCTGTCAAAATACGGTGATTCTAATTTATATGTAAGTCTACTTAATTTTTCAGGAGGACAATTAAGCAGAAACGCTTAATTTTGCTCTTTTTTATGGTTGCTGTAGGTAAAAATGAAGTGTCAGCAGGGCTTACTGACCATCTTGTTTCTCTAATCATACCAATTAACAATCGATGCTTGATTCCGGTTGAAACAAGTGCAACGTGCCTACCTCTCATATCTTCTTTAGTCCTGCAATCACACCAATTTAAAATCCTTGTACGATTCTGCTTCAAACAAGGTGCAACATGTTGGCCTTCCTTCTAGAAAGTTAGTAAAGGGAAGAATGGTGATATTGCAGCCATGAGCCAACTTTATGAATTAATATATTATTGACATTACACTTCAAACATGATACAACATGCCTGCTTTTCTGTTTGAAAAAAAAATCGTTTTGGCCCCATGGAAGAATTATATGCAGCATTCCAAGATAAGTCATATTCAACATCTGATCTTGGGGAGTTTCAGATGAAATAGCAGAATTTACAGCCTTATAACTTTCGCGCAATAAACAGTAATCAGTTCAAAAAAAAACACAGGATGGAACCAAAGTGTTGTTCCCTTAACATAAACATTAAACACTTTTTGTCTTATTAATCTCTCCTTATTTGTTTTAAGATGGAAAATCTCTTGATCAATAATGTTGAAGGACAGACAACCAAACCACATAAGAAAATGACAAACGAAACTCATAAAAAGGACTAAAAGCTACAAAATCTTAACTATAGAACTCACAAGGTTAGGAGGGGATACTAAATTACAAAGTAGAACATAACAATATTATCCTGTCTCTTTTATTGATCCAGTACTTGAAGCTACATGAAGAAAATTGTCAGTTTTTCTACTTTAAAACATACTTGGTCTTATCTTTCACTGTAAATGCAGATACTTCCTAGAAGTCTCTCTCTGGGCAGTAAGTATTCTGGCAAACAGTGGTAGAGCTTTTAAGTGTATTGATATTACCTTAAATTGCAGTTGAGGATTAGAACAGAGCAAGTCCAGGATTTAAATCCTTGTAATGACTTCTATAAGAATGAATTTCTTGTTCAGTTACTTATTACTGCCAGGTTAAAAATTCAGCTGCCTCCCAGTTGAACAGTAACTTTTGATGTAGCCACTTTTCTTTTAATTTTGCATTTAATTGTGTGAGTGGATTTAGCACACACTGTCTTCAGAAAGCAGGTTCCATAGATTGGCAACTCTCTGGCTGAAGAAGTGACTTCTTCCTCTAGCAGTACAATGTGGCTTTGAAAGTTTCTTGGAATGTTCTCTAGTCACGTAATGCAAGGGGTGGGCGAATAGATCAGGAATGGTCTTTTTAGGTATACTGAATGGACAAACTTGCTATTATCAAGCATTTCTAGCTGTTCCTGAGTTTGAGTATATTTTACTAGGGTTTTGGACATGTTATCTCAATCCTTATAAATCATCAGTTTGTGAAATGGAAGCTTTGGTAATTTTTCATCCTGCTTTCTTGCAACTTCCCATCCTTGCTCTTTTCTTCGTTCTCAGATTAGCATTTTTACAACATTAGGGATAAAGTTGAGAAGAGTTGTTATTAGTAACTCAGAAAGTTGTCTAGCTCGGTGAATACAATTCCAGAAATATATTTCTATATCAAATTATATCCCTAACAGCTATTTTCAAGCTTGTAAGCCTATCTTTTTCTAAAATTCTGACAGGGTTTTTGGACTAGGTAGACGTCCTCGAAAATAAGCCCAAGTTTAAAAACTCAAGCTTGGCTTAAATCTTCGAATAAGCCTTACCTTAAGCATTTAAACACAACAAAGTGAAACTGCACCTGGAAACGTCACCTTGGGTAATGACATTGATACAAAAAATGGACTAAACACAAGATTGGCTCAAAAAACGTCCACAATGATGATCAGCATTAGCTGGACTGAGGCCATCCACTATACTTTCATTGCGAATTTGGGAACTTCCCAGTCTAGTTTTCATGATTTACCAGACCAATTAGCATCTATACCCTTCTTGAATGTGCTAACTGATGAAGAAGTAACTTTTTTTTCACTCAGAGACTTCTAAAGTGATTACGTGAATCCCAAAATTGTTTATGGGGCTACTGCATATGGTGCTTGTGCAAAGACCTAACTGTAAAAAGTTAAAACCTCACTAAGTGAAATAATCCACTTGGTATTTGATCTCAGAAAACCAACAATTAATAAGTTTTACAAGCAGCAAAATACCACAATATATTCATTTGTTTATTTACTACAAATAAATTAAATATGTGTTTACAATAAATAAATTTATTACCAACAGCAAATGAAAGAAGGAAGTTCCTCCTAATTAATTATTTATAAAAATTGAAACCAACAGCTCACACACCCTGCATAACTGGCTAAGAAATGCTTCCATGTATAGAGGCATAGCAACATGCCCGTCACGTATGGGGGAACCCCCCGATGTTTTGGTCACCCCATAATAAAAAAGTCAGTAAAATCTTGAAGCGAGGCGCCATGATTTTTCTGATGCCGCTAAAATTCTTTGTTTGGTTAAACAAAGACCACGAAAATACTGACATTTCTTCCACAGGAAGTTTGAACTTGGTCGGTAAACGCAGCAGTTTTACCAACTCCTACCGTGAGTTTACAGATGGTACCACAATTTTCCATTCGGTTTCAACAAAGAGCATTAAAATAATGACATGACATGTCCCGAAATCTGAATCTCGATCAGTAAATGCAGCCGTTTTACCGACTCCTGCAGTGATTTTATGTATTTTATTCGAAACGGACATTATGTTAATTATTGACAAAAAACAGTCAGTAAAAATGACCCAACCAGTCGGTAAAATCTCTTGCTCCCACCCCCCACCAAAAAAAAACAAAAACATTTTGGCTAGTAACGACCCTGCATAGCATAGAGTGTGCAAATATTCAAATTAAATTTACAGTGTCATTGAGGTATATTGCTCCCACATTTCCCTTCATGGACTTGGATCCTCCCTATAATAAATACTAATTCCTCATAATAGACTAAAGAACTAACTCCCATCCAATAGATCCAGAAAAAAATTGCTGAACTTAATAAAATTAAATGTAGAGTTTATCACTGTTGAATTTAAGAAGTTAGGTTGAAGTTCATGCCATGAACATATCAAGGTCAAATTGGAGTATGTTGCTACTGCCAACATCATGGTATATTTGACCTATTATCTTTAAGTCAACAAAAAAAGGGCTAATTTTATTTTTTCTTGTACATCATTAATGGAAATGACGAAGAGGGTTGGTGCAAGGACTGTTCCCTGGGATGTGCCTGTTCAAGACTCACATCAGTTCTGACAAATTGATATGTCCTCCTGGTTACACAATAATATCACGGAATGAATACAGTCGTTCAGGAACTCATTAATCCAATTAATGACAGCTTTTTGCAGCCTTAATGCACCATACTTGAGCCAGAGGAATGCATGACTAATTTTATCAAAGGCCTTGGGAAGGTGGCAAAGTAGTATTTCAACAGGGATGTATTTCACCAGTAGGGCTGTAACATAATCATAGGCATCTAGGAAGTTTGTTTTGGTTGAATGTCCAGCTCTAAAATCATGTTGATCATCATAAATAATCCCATTTACTGTTTGGTCGTGATAGTTGCTGTGTTCAGGATTCCTCCCATTATTTTCTAGACAACTACTGTCAGGCTTATTGGTTGATAGTTACGTGTTTTATCTTTATTATTCTTTCTGGAAAGAGGAATAACATGGGTTGTTTCCCAATCATTTGACACTACCGAAGTTTGTAGTAAGCATTAACAAATTTGGATAGGAGGTATTAAGATAATCGATGTTGTTTCTTTCAGTAGCCTAGGGTTAAATATTATCCAGTCCTTTAGCTTTGTTAGGGTTTAGATTCTTTAACTCTTCAGCTTTCCTTGTCAAAGCATACAGACCAAGAGAAATAAACCATATGCCATAGCTTGGGATACTTTTTCAGCTTTGACAGGTAATAGACCTTTCTTTACAGAATTCTTAAAAACTTAACAAGCAGAAGATGTATAGTTATTTATACAGAGCTACTATCCTTCAGCATTAAATATAAGGAAACACTTTTCTAATTTCTTTCTCTTAATACAAACAATTCAATGGAAACATTAATTTTCATTTTGGTAATCTCATCAAATACTCTTGAAAAAATAAAAAAGTGAGCCTGAAACAACATTGGGCTGATTTATGGGTGGGAATTTAGTGGTTGATCTCTCCTAAAAGAAACACAGTGAGGTCACATTTTTGGTTTTTTGAATGTGTATATTATACAAACAACTGCCTATATAAGTGAAGGCCCTGAACAGATTCATCATTGGACTTTAATCACTCCAGAGTGCAAATTGAGATAATGAAAGTAGCACTGTACCTTTAGATTCCCTATTTTATGGTTTTCCAAATGCCCTGATCGCTTTTCTGATGACATAACCAACCAAAATCACACAAGCAACAAGAAGAAAAAAGTTGCTCTCTTGAAAATTCCTTGACTGCATATAATTTGGGCTATCAATCAGGGGATGGGGAAGTTGAGGGTAAAGTTTACACCTTAAGGAACAATATAAGTATCCTTAGTATTTCACAATTTTTGAAGTAGGTTTCAGAATTTATTGTTTCCTTCTGGAGAGTAGAAATGATAAACTGATGCCCTTATTTTATGCTCTTTTCAATATAATAGTCATTGATCTGACAATATGCACAATCCTTCAGATGGTCCTATATAAAGTCTTAAATAATATATTTCCTTGTTGTTTATGACCTTGTGACATGTATCCTTTGTTAAAACAGTTATGCTTAATTCTTTACTTTTGAACACTACCCAGTCTAAATGATGCCAATAAAATTGTTATGAAACGATTATTATACTTGGAAAGAAAAAGGGCATCAAACAGTGTGTGCACCTTGACCCATTGAAAGTTACAGAATTGACTTTAAAATTACCTTTCAAAATATATTGTGCTGTAGGCTATATTCATCCAACAGGGATATTGTGGAGAGAGGGGGGGTGAAAGGTTACTAGTGAAGCAATGTACTTTTGAGAATGAGATAGACTAAGTGATTATTTATGATTGTTCAAGCAATTTTCAGAATTTTTATGGATTCTTTTAAATGGTCTTATCCAGCATTTTCAGAAGTCCCTAGATTCAAAGTGTGTATTTTTGGATTAGAATATAGCATATAGTATCCCGTTACACAAAGGTAGTCACAGAGGTGAGGCAGTCAACTACCAATCAATCAGTATCACCTCTACCGTTGGAAAAATACTTAAAGGCATAGTTAACACTTTCGTCATTCAACATCTGAACAGTGTTGTCAACTTGGTACAATTCAGAGGTCCTTGTACAATGCAGTATATTGGGAAACTTTTCAGTACAATCAAATTTATCTCTTAATCACATATCTGTTCAAAGTTTTACTTCATTGAAAATTTTACTCTTATTACAGCAAATGTTTACCTGCTGTTCAGATGGTACAAATTGGTCTTTTGTAGTAGAATTTTAGTCAGAGTACAGTTTATTTAAAAGCGTTGGAAATGCTGCATCTGAATCAAGGTAAGCTGTTGTCCCTGTGCCAGCATGATTTCTGTTCCACTTCATCAGTCGAGATCAACCTTATTGATGCATATGAATATGTCACAAAACTTATAGACAACAGTCTTCCAGCACATACTTTGTAGAAGCATTCAACAAGGAGTACCACAGGAGACTACATATTAAGCTAGAAGCTACTGGAACTAATGCAGAGACTATTGGCTAGGTCATGCTTTTTCTGGGTAATAAGAAGTAAACAGTAAAAGGGTATAGTGAAAATGGACAAGCATTTCTTTTGACTGCTGTGGAAGTGAGGACCAGAGTACCTCAAGGCATAGTCATTGCCCAAACTTCATTCAATAACTTCATTATTGATGCACTATTTAACATCAAAAATTAAATAAGCCTTCATGCAGATGAATCAAAATAATTGGTTCAGCCAAAAGTGCAGATTAAACAGAAACCATACAGGCAGACTTGGCCTCATTTACAAGCTGCAGGGAGACTTCGAAGCTGTAGTTCAATATCTAGAGATGCAAAGCAATCAACTTTGTTAAAGGAAAAATAAAATCTATGAGGTCAACAGACAGAACAAGGCAACCCATTGTCAGAAGCAATGTTAAACAAGACCTGGGTCTAATAGTTAACAAAGAATTAAAAATTAATTTACAAGCTCAGACTGCTGCTGTAAAGGTTAGTTAGACTATATGTATAATTAAGAGAACTTTTAGTATTGGCCCCCCTTCTGTTATTTCTAAGCTTTTTGATGGTTGAATTTTACCTAAGCTAGGGTTTCATATGTTCATTACCAACCTAATAAATAAATCTAACCAAGGTACTCTAAAATCAGTTTAGAGGTGCACAACTAAATGTATCAGAGGTCTCAAAGAAATTGTATACCCCTCTCAGCTTGAACAACTGAGTTTACCCACACTGGACTATTGTTACTAGAGAGGGAATAAAACTCTGATATTCAAGCTGAAACATGAAAAGTGGTAAAGGTCTAGATTAGGTGCTAATGAGAAAGAATAATACCAAATTATATATTTCCTATACATTCTGCCACCAGTCACTTTTGTCTTTTTTATGCATATTGCGTCACAGTTGATTCAATTCATGGGAACACAGGTCAAAACAAGAGGGGCACATCAACACAATGCTATAGCAAAACTAAAAGATTTTTAAGAAAAAGAGGAAAAACACTTAACTGAAAGTGGATAAAAGCAGAGCTGTGTGCAAAATGTGTTAGCTACAATTATTCTGTATATCAAACAGTTTTTGGTAACAAACTGTAAGTAAGGAGCAAAACCCAGCCCAATAGTAACCAAAACTCTAAAAAATGGAATTTTGATATCGATAGATACATCAAAGATTTTTATGCTGATTTTAAATATACAAGTTTCATCAAGTTTAGTCCTATTCATCAAAAAAGAGTCTGAGAATATTTGTGTTATTTTCAAAAAAGGGAGAAACACCCCTAAAAGTCATAGAATCTTAATGAAAATCACACCATCATATTCAACATATGAGGGAACCCTGCAATAGAGGTTTCAAGCTCCTATCTGCAAAAATGTGAAATCTTGTATTTTTTTTTGTCAGAAGAAAGATCATGGATGCATGTTTATTTTTTTTTTTTTTCCAGGGGTGATTGTATCAACCCAGTAGTCTTAGAATGCTGCAAGAGGACTCATTTGAATGGAAATTAAAAGTTCTAGTATCCTTTCTGAGAGACCAAAAATTAGAGGGCAACTAGGCCCCCTCCAGTGCTCATTTTCCTCAAAGTCACCAGATCAAAATTTTGAGATAGCCATTTTTCAGCATAGTAAAAAAAAAATCTAATAGCTATGTCTTTGAGGACAGCTTAATCCCCACAGTCCCCAGGAGAAGGGCCACAAGTTATGAACTTTACCCATTGTTTACATATAGAATTGGTTATTGGGAAGTATACAGACAATTTTTTTGGGGGGGAGGGGGGTCAGGTGAGAGGGTTATGTGGAAGTATCTTTCCATGGAGGAAGAGAATATTCCATGAAAGGGCATCAGATTTAACAGCATTTCAAATGAAAGTAAGGAGCAGCATTAAAGCTTAAAACACACAGAAATTAGTCCCCTTGTCAATAACTAACTCTTAATACTCTTTAAGTTTTTTAGTACTTTCTAAAGAACTATTTATTTTAATTTAACAGCCCTTGTGATTCAGGGGTCATTCTTAAAGAATTGGAACAAACTTCAAACTTTAGCATAAAAAGCAAGGTATTAAAAAGCAGTTAAGCCCTCTCTTATATGTAAAAATTTCTGTTTGTTTTATGTTTTAATGTTTCTCTATAATTTCAGTTGAAAAAATTGTTTTTTAAATTTAAATATGAAGTAAAAATTGTTTCCTCTACATGTTTTCTTCTCAATTCCCCCTAACCCTTACCTGAAAAGCTTATCCCTGATGTCTTTCAACCAGATAATTCTTGAATGTATAACATTTGACCAATATATTCATTGGTCCTTTAGCCTATATGCTGAGCAACAAATATTGTCATTTCCTCTTCTGTAGAAAGCACTATAAAGTTAAACAAAGGACAATATTGTGTTTCCTCCAACCATGGAGAATAATACAAAGTTTTCTGTAAGACTTTTTATACCTCAATTATAGAGCAATATGAATAAAGTTATACTGATAAATTTTTAGCTTTTCCCTTTAATATAGCCTATATGACCCACAAAAATGTCATACAGTAAAAATTATACTATCCTATTGATACATAGGGAAAACGACAAAAAACCATACAGATGGCTTTTTATACATGATTATATAAAAAAAACTAGTTTTTTTAACTGAAAGTAAGGAGCGACATTAAAACTTAAAACGAACAGAAATTACTCCGTATATGAAATAGATTGTTCCCTCCGCAATCCCTCGCTCTTTACGCTAAAGCTTTTAATTGTTTTAAAAAGCAGAATTGTGGCAATGAGTCAAACTTTAGCGTAAAGAGCGAGGGATTGCAGAGGGAACAATCTATTTCATATACGGAGTAATTTCTGTTCGTTTTAAGTTTTAATGTCGCTCCTTACTTTCAGTTAAAAATACTAGTTTTTTTTTATATAATTTCTGAACGTTTTTGAATTAATGCATGTTTGATTTTGACTCTCCAAACGTAAACTATTCAAATGAAATTTGCATATCAATTCCTTTTTTGGCTAAATGGCTTTCTCTTAGTTTTGATCATATGATTTTGAGAAATATGGGATGGGGAAGGAGGCCTAGTTGCCATGCAATTTTTCCGTTACATAAAAAGGCAACTATTAATTTTAATTTTAACGAATTTTCTTATTAGCAAAAAATATACGTAACTTTAGAATTAACTTACGTAACAAACTCTTATATTCTTTAATTATTATTATGTATATGAGGGGGTTTGTACCCTCGTTAATACCTCGTTCTTTACACTAAATCGTAAGTTTTGTCCCAATTCTTTAAGAATGACCCCTGAATCAGAAAGGCCGTAGAATAAATAGTTGAAATTACTAAAAATACTTTAGCATAAAGAGCGAGGTATTTATCTCCTCCTAAATACCTCGCTCTTTATGCTAAAGTATTTTTAGAACCCCTCATATGCGTAATAATCTCTGTTCGTTTTAAGTTTCAATGCTGCTTCTTCCTTTCATTTGAAAAAACGTCTTCATGTTTATTTTTCATTGTTTTCTTATAGTAATGCTAGAGAATCCTATGCCCTTTTCATTGAATTTTTCTTCCCCCATGACAGATTCCTCCAAGGAAAGATCCTCCAACATAGCCCCCTCTCCTCAGCCCCAACCCCAAACAAAATAAAATCCCCCTGAAAACGTCTGTACACTTCCCAATAACCATTACTATATGTAAACACTGGTCAAAGTTTGTAACTTGCAGCCCCTCCCCCAGGGATTGTTGGGGAGTAAGTCATCCCCAAAGACATATTTATTATGGTTTTCAACTATGCTGAACAAAATGGCTATCTCAAAATTTTGATCCGTTGACTTTGGGAAAAAATGAGCGTGGGAGGGGGCCTAGATGCCCTCCAATTTTTTTGGTCACTTAAAAAGGGCACTAGAACTTTTCATTTCCTTTAGAATGAGCCCTCTTGCGACATTCTAGGACCACTTGGTCGATACGATGACCCCTGGGGAAAAGAAAAAAACAAACAAAAAATAAACAAACAAACAAATAAACACGCACCCGTGATTTGTCTTCTGGCAAAAAATACAAAATTCCACATTTTTGTAGATAGGAGCTTGAAACTTCTACAGTAGGGTTCTCTGATACGCTGAATCTGATGGTGTCATTTTTGCTAAGATCCTACGACTTTTAGGGGGTGTTTCCACCTACTTTCCTAAATAGGGCAAATTTTCTCAGGCTCGTAACTTTTGATGGGTAAGACTAAACTTGATGAAACTTATATATTTAAAATCAGCATTAAAATGCGATTCTTTTGATGTAGCTATTGATATCAAAATTCAATTTTTTAGAGTTTTGGTTACTATTGAGCCGGGTAGCTCCTTACTACAGTTCGTTACCACGAACTGTTTGATTACTTCGTATATGAAAGAGGCTGCTTCCTCATCAACGCCCCGCTCTTTACGCTAAAGTTTGACTCTTTCTCTCAATTCTTCTTTCTAAAACAGTAAAAAACTTTAGCGTAAAGAGCGGGGCGTTGATGAGAAAGCAGCCTCTTTCATATACGAAGTAATTTCTGTGCGTTTTAAGTTTTGATGTCACTCCTTACTTTCAGTTGAAAAAACTTGTTTTTTTTTTTTTATTTAATTTCTGAACGTTTTTGAATCAATGCATGTTTTGATTTTGGCTCTCCGCAGAGGAATAATCAAAACGAAATTTGCATATTTTTTTTTTTTTTTTTTGGCTCAATGGCTTTCTCATAATTTTGATCGAATGATTTTGAGAAAAAAGAGCAGGGGACGGAGCCTAGTTGCCCCCCGATTTTTTGGTTAATTAAAAAGGCAACTAGAACTTTTAATTTTTTATGAATCTTTTTATTGGTAAAAGATTTACGTAACTTATAAATTAGCTTACCTAAAGAACTTTTGTATTCTCATGTTTTTATTACATATATGAGGGGATTCGCCCCATCGTCAGTACCTCGCTCTTTACACTTAAGCTTAAATTTTATCCCAATTCATTAAGAATGACCCCCTGAATCACAAAAGCCGTAGAATAAGTAGTTGAAATTACCGAAAATACTTTAGCGTAAAGAGCAAGGTATTAGAAGGAGGTGAGCCCCTCATATGGGTAATAATTTCTGTTTGTTTTAAGTTTTATTGCTGTTCCTTACTTCCAGCTGAAAAAGCTTTTTCACTTTTATTTTTAATTGTTTTTTTTTAAATAATGCTAGTAAATCCTGCTCTCCCTTCATGGAAATTTTCTTCTCCTATTACAAATTCTTGAAGGAAAGTTCCCCCAGCATATCCCCCTCTTCTCAACCCCTCCCCCAAACCAAAAAAATCCTCCTGAAAACGCCTGTATACTTCCCAATAACCATTACTATATGTAAGCACAGGTCAAAGTTTGTAACTTGTTGCCCCTCCCATGGGGACTGTGGGAGAGTAAGTCGTCCCCAAAGACATAGTTATAAGGTTTTTCGACTACGCTGAATAAAATGGCTATCTCAGAATTTTGATCCGTTGACTTTGGGAAAATAATTAGCGTGGGAGGGGGCCTAGGTGCCCTCCAATTTTTTTGGTCACTTAAAAAGGGCACTAGAACTTTTCATTTCCGTTAGAATGAGCCCTCTTGCAACATTCTAGGACAACTGGGTCGATACGATCACCCCTGGGGAAAAAAAAACAAAAAAAACAAAAAAACACGCATCCGTGATCTGCCTTCTGGCAAAAAATGCAAAATTCCACATTTTTGTAGATAGGAGCTCGAAACTTCTACAGTAGGGTTCTCTGATACGCTGAATCTGATGCTGTGATTTTCGTTAAGATTCTATGACTTTTAGGGGGCGTTTCCCCCTATTTTCTAAAATAATGCAAATTTTCTCAGGCTTGTAACTTTTGATGGGTAAGACTAAACTTGATGAAACTTATATATTTAAAACCAGCATTAAAATGCGATTCTTTTGATGTAGCTATTGCTATCAAAATTCCATTTTTAGAGTTTTGGTTACTATTGAGCCGGGTCACTCCTTACTACATTTTGTTACCATGAACTGTTTGATTTCATTTACAGAGTAGCCTAAATAAAGCAATTACCTTAATTTGCACTTTGGAGCAAATTAGTTGCTAGAACTGTGATGCCATAGTTGGTGATGGTAATAGATCTGGTCATTGTGTTACAGTCAAGCAACAAACCATCAGGATTAGATTGCTGGAGAGTTGCAATATAAGCCCACTCAGTAACAGTGATTACATGGTAGGTGCAGGGTCAAGAAACATTATCTAATAATTTAAAGTTGGAATCACTGCACAACAGCAACTTCAGATTGATTGTGCAAGACAGTTGAGTAGGACAAGCTGCATCATCCTCCAAGCTGACTCTCTATTGTCTTCCAAGAGTGTTTTGGTTCTGAGGGCTGGGAGGGGTTTTCCCACTGGAATATCCAAGGTTTGGCCTTTTATTCCTTATCAAGCCTCTTTCTGAATTCCTCAGGCAAGGTTGCAAAAATTATCTTTTGGCTTAGTTGGTTCCTATTGTTCACCACTTGCTGGCCAAAAAAAAAAAAATCAAATTAGACCTTAGTGTTAACAGTGGATTTGAACAGCTTTTTGGAAAGTCCTTGTGTAATATAGGTGACTTTTTATCTTGTATTATAATAGTGTAGCCTATTTATAGTCATACAGGTGACTTAGTATATCATTCTATTATAAGCAGTATGAATAAATGTATACAAAGTCTTTAGCAAGACTTTTTTTATTCTTCATAATGAGGAAAAAAATAATATTGTCATTTGTTTGACTTTATAGTGTATTATAAAAAGTAGTAAATGACAATAGGTAGAATTCTAGTGAAGCTACTTTTTGCTATCTTGGAAAGGGGTTAGGTTAGGAAAATAAAACTTTTAGTAACAAGTCTACAGCCAAAAAAATACCCTGGAAGATGATTGCTGAGCTTCCACATTAACCCTCTTTTGATTTCTAAGTCTTAGAAATTTGGTTCTCTTTCTACAAAATATGTTAACTAGGATTATTGTATATTATGAAGTAATAATTGTTTTCTTAACATATTTTTTTATGTACTGGTCAAACTCTAGGCTTATAGCTTTTCTTGTTCTTTACTTAAGCAGAAAATCTAGTTTACAGGGTATCACTGTTAAAACACAAAAGATTTTTAAAGGTCAGGACCTTCTAGAGAGAGAAGGAGTGAAGGCAAGCACCTAAAAATATCTTCCTAGGGCATACTTTAGTCTGTAGACCCATGCCTGAAAGTTTCATTTGCCTAACCCAACCCCTTTTGCAAGATAGCAAATAGTAGCTAAACTATAATTCTAGTATTCTATTGTTCTGGGTCAATGTCCTTATTACCTGAACAATTGTTTAGGGTCATGAAACTATTGCTAATAGATACATTTTGACTTTCAGAACATCTTTTCTCTCTTGCAAAACTACTGCAAACTCACCATTATGGAGTTATTCCAGCCCAAATATCTGTTTTGTTGATTGGATATTTGAAATTGTAAATCTGAAATAGTTTGGAGACAAATTTTGGCTATATATTTGCTCATCAGGGGGTGGGGGTAAAGCATAGCATATATTAAATATGTAAACTAACCATTGCTGTATTTAATATGCTATACCCCCATATACTATGCTTTACCCCCCCCCCCCCCCCTAATGTGCAAATATATAATAACTCCATAATGGTGAGTTTGAAGTAATTTTGCAAGAGAGAAAAGATGTTCAAAAAGTCAAAATGAATCTATTAACAATAGTTTCATGACCCAAAACAATTGTTCAGGTAATAGGAATATTGACCAAAAAATGTCCTATATTGTCAGATATAGGTAATCCTTCCAAAAACTAGAGTACACAATCAAAAACTTTTCAAAGGTTGTGCTAACTGTAAGCTGTACAGCATTTTTTGTTTTCCAATCAGATTGTGAGTCTATAGGACTTGTTAGACCAGGATATGACTTCTTTTGCCAGTACCAAGTCAATTAAATCATCAGTTGACAAGAAATGATGCAACAAGCACTGACAAACAGCTTGGAATGCACCTGATCAGTCAGCACACTATCTTCACTGACCAGCAGCTACATGATCATCCTATCACTGGCAAATACGATTTAATGTAATGATATAGCCTACGTTCTTCGAATTTTAGAGGACTGTAAGTTAAAGGCTCAGCCTACCTTTGTTGGAAGTCAAGACCAGGATTTGGCAAGATTCTATTTGAGGAGAATTTAGATCATAAGACCACATTACAAAAATAGCAAATCGCCACGATATTTTTAATAGTTGCGATTCTATTCCTTACCTTTTTTCAGTTTCGACTTTAAACTTAATAAATTCATAAACTGAATAAATAAACGAATTATGAATAGATTCTATACAGACAGGGCTGCTGGGACGGTCAGTTCTAGAAGTACCAAATTTGTCAAAAGTGCCAAAATACAGCGATTTTTGGTGTTACAGTAACAAAAATACGACTATACCACACGCGCATGGTCCGTTTAAGCGTAATTGGTTTAGTATTTGGTCAATTTTTTAAACTTTTTCTCTCTAGTTATCTCCAACTTAGCACCAATCTTTCGAATGAAACACGGCAAGAAGGCCGTCCTGGTTATGTAAGCTTTGCGCCAATCTTTCAAAACAAATTCGGAGTAAAGGCTCACTTTTGTCAGTTCATCTGCCTTTTTTTCCCAGAATCCTCATTATTTTCTCCCAGACAACAAGGAAAAATATTGCACGAAAGGGCTACTTTTTGGTCATTCAATGTAGAAAATAACCATGATGAAATAGTGTTAAAATAGTATTTCCGTGCTACAGGCACAACCCTGTATGTGATAGCGTATGAATTAAAGCGTATGATCAATTTGATGAAGTTAGAGCGTAAAAAGAAAATCAGGAAACAACAAACAAAATATTCTGTTGGTCCCAGACAAGAGAAATATCAAACAGATGTCCATCTGGGCAATTTTCTGGCAAATCAATAAATTTGGTGCCAGTGCACGTCTGTCTTCATTTTATTCCAAAAATACTCGCATCATAGTCAAATGCAAGCTTTTTTTTACAGTGTTTGATCCTCTCAAAAGAGTTAGAAGATAATTAAAAATAACTTATGAAATAATTATACAATTTTTATTATTATATGTCAGTTATAATCTTATGATTGCCTAAAAAATCTTGATAAACACGTTAAATTTCACCATTCAATAGACGTGGTAACACTGATTTTGAACATACAGTACTATCACTCCGAAAAGTTTCAAACTACTTGCAAGGTCTTACCTTTTATTTGACATAGACCAAAGGGAATATTTTCACTGACGTCACGACTTGGCTCGTCACGAGTCAGCCCATAACCATTTTGCATAAAATCGTTTCTTATCTTGCTTGTTTTTTCATTACTTATGTTTTTGCTGAGCATTATGTCGTTGATAATCTTTACTAATATAACCAAGTGAAAAATTTACTCGTTTTCACATTGAGTCAGGTTGAAGCTTATGCTTTGCTTGCTGTTGCCTATGAAATTAGAAGTTGTTGCGTTAATCTAGCTTAAATAAGGTTTCATATGTCTACCTTTCAGCGAAAAGTTCATGTATCGGGTGGGGGAGGCGTAGATTGAGCCCAATTAATACCTTGAATTATGTAGATTGAAATTCTTTATAGGATCCCAGCTTAACACAAGTAACATGGTGGTCTTTTCTGCTAAAATGAATCCAGAAAGAACAGGCAGAATTAGAAGTCATCGTCCTTGGGTTTTAATGGGTCTCTCCCGCTTTTGCTGGCTTTTGGATTTTTAAAACAATTTTCAGAGAAACCATGATATCAAAATTTCATTCAAAACCGTTGGGAATGATGAAGTCCATGGGGAAAATAAAATGTCAAATGAGGGCTGCCTTCTGATCGTTTTTGACCCTTAAAAAGGCAATAGAACTTTGAATGTCCTAACAAATTATTCCCTCCCAAAAATCTACAATCACCACTCTATACGAAGTAGCAGGAGAAAAATGCACTGGGGACCACATTGCTATTTGTTAAGTTTATGATACTGCATTGACTCTGAAATTTAAATAGATGTTTTACTTAGTTTTCAATGCTATGAGAAAAATTAAGGGGTTAAAAAAAGTTATTAAGGTAGTTTAAGGGGAGCGGGGGAGTAACAGTCATGCTACTATCCTCAAAATATCTGCTATTTTTAGGTCTAATTTATTCATTCTTATTAATTTGTGTTCGTTTTAACTTTGCGTTGAAAATATATTGCGTTGAGGAACAATGTTAGTTAATATGTTAATACGTTAAAATGTATTCCTTTATCAGTGGAGCTGATATTTTGCAACGGCAAAAATAGAGCTTCAATAAAAAAAATGTGTAAACGGACCCTTAAATCCTTAAGTGGAGAAAGAAGACTCTCCTCATGGTGACAAAATTAAAAATCGTTTTCAAGGTAAAAGCAGAAATCGATTTTTTAGCCCATTAAAAAGTATAAATAGTAAGCAATAAAAACTGACCTAACTTCAAAGCAAACTTCTTAAAGATCTCTTTACGTAAGATTCATGTACAGCTTAGGAGTATCTTCTTCAGTATTGAAGTTGGACTGTTCTGTATCTTCTAAATTTCTGAGAAATTATTTTGGAAAAACCTCAACTAGGAATAAAAAAAAAAAAAAAAAATCTTTGTCTGCAGCTCAGTAATGGCAAGTTGAGTTTGGAATTTCTTCTGGTATGGGGACTTGTGAACGAAGAAGAAAGGTTTTCCGAAGTTTGAAGTGTTTTTGGTATTTTAAGGAAAATAGAAAATCTTTTGAGAACCCAATAAAACCTGTGCGGCACAGAAAAAAAGGTCACAGAATTAATGCAATTATAGCAATAACAAAAAAGTTTTTTTTTCCAATTTCAATCAAACATGTTCAGAGGAAAGTTTAATGCACTATATCAACTTTTTTTTGAAAAATGGGATCAATTCAATTTTTTAGGAGGAAAAAAAAAATCACGACCTTATATATTCTCGTTACAATATACTTCAGAAACAGTAGTTGGGTCTCAACCAAAATCAGTGTAGATTGAAAACTGGCGTCATAATTGTGCTTTTTAATAGTCTTAACCTTATTCCACATGTGTATGGGACAGGGAAAGGGATATTTATCAACATATAATCAGTTGTGGATAATTGACTCACACAGAAAATAACGGGATTGAACAACTTCTGCCCTTGTCGGGATTTTTAGAAGTTCTTAGCTAATCCTACTTTATTGGGTAATAGGCGGAGAGTGGTGGTAGGGGGGGGGGTGAAGTTCTTGAAATAAGGACACATATACGAATGGTTTTTCAGATACCAACATCATTTGGTAGAAAGTGACAGCTAATGTTTAAGTACTAAGTAGCGGCTTTTGGTGTCAAGATAAAAATCCGATACAGGACATAATTTCTAAATTTTGTTGTCAGGTAATCTTATCAGAAGAGATGTTTTGATCTTAAGTAATTTGAGGGGGTGTAACAGCTATTGTTCTAGTTTATCTTCTGGAGAATCAAAGACCGATCAAATTTATCTGTGTTTGCATTAGGAGGTATTGTGATGGGTAGCAAAATACAACTGATCAAAGTATCTACCGAAAATGGGTTCCTAATTTCAAAAAAAAATACTCACAAGTAGCAGCTATTATCCTTGTTATACATTTTCCAAGCTCATGACTGATCCACCATATAAGGCGAAAAGGAAAGGCTAGGGATCCTAGATTCCACCGTAAGATATAGATTCATAGTTATTCCTTTATATGATCTCTAACTGATCTGATCCATGTTGAGGTTGGGTATCAAAGTATTTTTAATGAGCCTAATTACTAAAATGACTGGACAGATTCTTTTAACAGAACCGGTCAACAGCTATATTTGTGGAATCGGGTGATTTCGCTCGAGCAGGGAAAAGCTAATTTCTTATCAACCACATTCATAAGAACGACCTAAGAGATTTCAATTAGATCCGCTAAAGATTTATGGCTAGAAGTTTTGTTACGGCTTTAGAAGGCTTACACTCAATCCGATTGACATTATCAAATGTGTTTCTTCGACGGTGTGATTCATAGTTAGTTTTGCTGCACTACTTCCCAGGGCCTTTGTTTAGTTTTATCTGTTTTAGCTTTAGTTTGTTAATTTATACCAATTTTGGTTCATTTTCCGTTTGGCAATCTGACTGGAAAGGGTTTTCCAAAATCAATATTTCAAAAAAGAAGAAGGGTCGATCATTAGAAGTTAAGGACACGTATTTCTACAGGTGTCTCAATCCCACCAAAGTTGATCAATAAAATTTCCCGAGCTTGATAATTGAAAATCTTGGGCTCGTTTTTAGATATAGATTATCCAAAATAAAAATAAAATTAGTAAATTTTTTCAAATAGTGTTGAATATCCATCAGAGCTAATATTAAGAGCTTATACTGGCACCTAGAAAGTTTCTGAGCCTGCTGATTAGTAATCTGAGGCTAACGTTAAAATCAAAACTCATAATCAAAAGGCATTCGGCACAAATTCTTAAATAGTGTTTAATCCTGACCAAATTTTGAATTTCACAGTTTCTAAGCCTACTAATTACCAATTCAAGTCTAAATTTACATTAAAAAAAAAAAATCCTAGATTCAGTTGCTTTAAAATAAAAACTTTGGATATATAATCTTGTCGTACATTTATTGATTCACTATTATTCAGAGTATAATCTTAAATAATTATTTGGCCACCATTACAAATAATATCGATTGCAGACTGAATGTCCTAAGTCAGAACACATTTTGGGTTTCATTTATTTATTGATGGTGATTTATGGTAGCTTTATGCTTGGAAGAATATGATACTTTATTTCTACTCATTTTTGGTTCATTGGAGCTCTTTACTTTTCTTTGAAAAACTTGTTTCATGGAATTTTAAAAAATTAACTTCTGTTCGTTTTTTATTGAAATTATTTTTATCGTGGAAAAATAATTATATTCTATATCTTTTCGTTTTTTCAATTAGTTCGTGGTAAAGCTGTAGTAAGGAGCGACCCGGCTCAAAAGTAAACGAAACTCTAAAAAATAGAATTTTGATACCAATTGATACATCAAAAGAATGTGATTCTTATGCTGATTTCCAATATATAAGTTTCATTAAATGTAATCTTAACCATCAAAAGTTACGAGCCTGAGAAAATTTGCCTTATTTTGGAAAATAGGTAAAAACACCCTCTAAAAGTCATGGAATCTTAGCGAAAATCACATCATCGCATTCAGCGTATCAGAGAACCCTACTGTAAAAGTATCAAGCTCCTATCTACAAAAATGTGGAATTTCACATTATTTGCCAGAAGACAAAACACGGATGCGTGTTTATTTGTTTTTTTTTGTATTTTTTTCTTGTTTTTCTTTCCCAAGGGTGATGGTACCGACCCAGTGGTCCTAAAATGTCGCAAAAAGGCTGAATCTAACGGAAATTAAAAGTTCTAGTGCCCTTTTTAAGTGACCAAAAATATAGGAGGGCACCTAGGCCCCATCCCACGTTCATTTTTTCCCAAAGTCAACAGATCAAAGTTTTGAGATAGCCATTTTGTTCAACATAGTCAAGAAACCTAATAACTATGTCTGTGGGGACGGCTTACTCCCTCACAGTCCCCAGGGAAGGGGCTACAAGTTAAAAACTTTGGCTAGTGTTTACATATTGTAATGGTTATTGGGAAGTATACAGACGTTTTCAGGGGAATTTTTTTCTTGGTTGGGGAGGGGGTTTAGGGGAGGGGTTATGTGGAAGGTTCTTTAAATGGAGGAATATGTCATGGGAGAAGAGAATTTCTATGAAGGGCACAGGATTTTCTAGCATCATTTAAAACAAAAACAATGAAAAAATAAACATGAAAAAGTTTTTTCAACTGAAAGTAAGGAGCAGTATTAAAACTTAAAACGGACAGAAATTATCCCGCATATGAGGGGTTCATCCCCTCCTAAATACCAGTTCTTCACGCTAAAGTTTTTTTTTAGTAATTTCAACTAGTTTGTCTTCGGCCTTTATGATTCAGGGGTCATTCTTAAAGAATTGGGACAAAATTTAAGCTTTAACGTAAAGAGCAAGGTATTAACGTGTGGACAAACCTCACATACGTAACAATAATATACGAGTATACAAGTTCATTACGTAAGTCAATTCGTAAACTAATTATATGTTTTACTAATAAAAACTTTCGTAAAAAAATAAAAGGTCTAGTTGCCTTTTTAAGTAACCAAAAGATTGAAGGGCAACTGGATCTCCTCCCCCACCCCTTTTATCTCAAAATCGTCTGATCAAAACTAAGAGCAAGCCATTTAGCCAAGAAAAAAATAATATGCAAATTTTTTTTAAGTATTCATGTGAGGAGAGCCAACATCAAAACATGCATTAATTCAAAATTGTTCAGAAAAAAAACTAGTCTTTTTAACTGAAAGTAAGGAGCGACAATAAAACTTTAAAAGAACGGAAATTAGATGAAAATTTTTCACTGAAGTTTTTTACTATTTTAAAAAGTAGATTTGAGAGAAAGAGTCAAACTTTAGCGTAGAGAGCGGGGCGTTGAGGAGGGAACAGCCCCTTTCATATACGGAGTAATTTCTGTTCGTTTTAAAGTTTATTGCCGCTCCTTACTTTAGGTTAAACAAACTTGTTTTTTTTTATTTAATTTCTATAAGAATCCATAGTTTCGCTTGCTATTTGTATGCTGGAAAAACTTTTTCACTTATGTTTAATACTGACAAAAATGGGGTTGTTTAACTTAATTTTATACCTTCTCTAGTTTACCTGAAAAATAAAACATAAATCATTCCCAGAAAATTTTATCTATGCTCTTTGACAAACTGGATACACTTACACTATTTCGATTTATTTAAATTCTAAGAACTGAAGTAGTAATAGCAGTGGCCCCAAAAGTTTCAACTTAATATCCCCAGTTGTTCTCGATTTATTGCTGAGGTTTCTTATTCGCAACCATGCAGACACTACCTTTTGATTTAGTTTTAAAGCAACATTTAGTTTTATAGCATAACGGGCCAATTATATAATTGTGGTGGGTTGACATCAGTCCCCACAGACATAGTTACTGGATTGTTCTACTATACTGAAAAAATGCCTATCTCTAAATATTGACTTGATGTGATTGGAAATTGAATTGGCTTGGGGGAACACTGCTTTCCCTCCAATCTCTTTTCAATCTTAAAAGGGGCACTAGAACTTTTTGATTTAGTTGAACATCCACCTAAATAATTGTTGAAAGCTTAACCTTAATACTCTTAGCTTACGTAGTATCAATAGTTGTAGCAGCGTTAGTAGCAGCATGTGGGTAGCACCTTTGGTTTCTTAAACATCCTCTTCAACACACGTTGATATTCTAAACTTAATACTATCACCCATTTCCAAAGTATTTTTGATACGTCCTCTTGACGACATGTGTGGGCATGGCGTGTTTTGATTTAGTACCATACAGTTTCAAAATTTCCCAAAATTTTTGCCTTAATTCCTTTAGTTTCAGTAGGAGTAGATTTAATAGTAGTAGCCCTAGCTTTAACGGCAGTAGTAGCGGTAGCAGCCGTTGCAGTAGTAGTAGTATGAGTAGAGGCAGTAGGATTCGAATATTTGCTCTTGGTCAGTTCAACATCCCTCAGTTACAACTTCACACACCAAAGCTGTGTTTTAAGATATTGCTATTACGCCCTTTTGACAACCTGCATACAGACGACAAGTTGTCATTAAGTTCACTCCCCCTCTCCAAAAAGTTAATTCCTCAGAGTTTTCACTGAATCATACATAGTTGTAGTAGTGGCTCCAGTAGTAGTATTGGTATTACTAGTAGTAGTATTAATAGTAATAGCGGTAGTACTAGTAGCTACAGTAGTATTAACATATTGTCTTTACAAGAAGTTGCAATAGAAGAAGGAATTGATGTAGTAATAGCTATGTTGCTGTGATAATAGTATTAATAGCAGCGCGCAGATAATGCCTTTTGGTAAGATGATCTTCCCCTTTTAATATTTTATAATATATAAAGTTCCAACATAATATCCAAACCAATTCTTGAGATACACTTTTTTTACAATGTACAATCACACAACATCTTTTGTTTTAATTCGAATTCCCCCTCAATATTGTCAATGGAGTAGTATGGCAGTAGTAGCAGTAGTGGTAGCAGTATTAGTGGTGATGGTTGTAGCAGCAGTTGTAGCATGCAAATATTGCCTTTTCGATCATCTCCCTTATCATTTCCTGAGAGTTTCGAATGAATATACCCAGTCATTCCTGAATTCCGACCTTTTGACAATCTTTATACACATAACGTGTTTTGGTTTATTTCATCACTCTCCTCAAAATTATCTGAAAGGCTCACTTGAATGCTCTTCGTCTTCTTGGAAAGTACAGTTCAAACATACATATCTCTCTCAATAATGTATATTGTATGTATACAATGAACAAATTCCCTAACTTAGAGCCCCTGCACCCGAAGACTCATGGGAGGTTGATGTCCCCAAAGACATAATTAATAGACCTTTCAAAAATGCTGAACAAAGTAGCTCTCTTAAAATTTTGATCGAATTGACTTTGAGGAATCATAGGCTTTTGGGGGTGGGGCTGGCTGCCCTCCATTTACTTTTGACTCTTAAAAAGCACATTATAACTTTCAATTCCAATCAAATGGAACCTATCCGATCAAAAGTCTATGCAACCACCCGTTCCCTAAAAACCTTTCATGCCCTGCAAGATATCTTAGAATCTTTACCCCTGGGATGGGGGGAGGGATATGAACCCTGAATGTTTTGTTATATGCTCTTTAGACTATCATGAACAAAAATGACTATCTCATAATTTCGATCGGATGCATTTTGGGAAAAGAGGGTGTCAGGGAGGGGAGAGGCTAGTTGCCCTCCATCACTTTTGACTCTTAAAAGGGAGCTTGAACTTCACATTTCAAATCAAATGAGCTTCCTCTAAAGTTCACATAACCGCCCTTCCGTAAAAACCTTATATGATCCCTTGTCATAACTTACAACCCTTGCCCTCAGACTCTGGGAGGCTGTGTAAGCCCCAAAGGCCTTGTAATGTGGATGTAGGACGGTTTTTTGAATAAATGACTATCTCAAAGTTTCTACCTGATGCATTTGGGGAAAACAGGACATGAGGGGAGGGGGTATAGTTGCCTTACGCTCACTTTGACCCTTAAAAAGGGCACTAGGGCTTCTTATTTCCAATCCAATGAGACCTTTCCGAAACTTATGCGACTTCCCTTTCCATAAAAACTTTATATGCCTCCATGGTATAGCTTACAACCCTTGCTTCGAGGGCCATGGAGGGGGTTGTCATCCTGAAAGACATAATTGCTTGACCTTTCAACTACATCGAAAAAAATGGCTAATTAAAATTTTTATTGGATGTATTTGGGTAAATCGTGGAATTAGGGGAGCTGTTTGCCGTCCAATCACTTTCAACTATTACAGGGCACTATAACACTCGATTTACAATCGAATGAGCCCCTTTCGAAGTTTCTACGAAAACTTCTTCTATATGAAGTGTCCTGGTCTGGAAAAAAATAATACATTGTATCGACATAACTCTTTACTTAGGAAGTGCTATTGCGCTGCCTACGAAACCAATTAAATGAAACACTTTCAAACAGTTCGTGGTGACGAACTGTAAGTAAGGAGCTACCCTGCTCAATAGTTACTGAAACTCTAAATAATGGAGATTTGATACCAATAGATATATCAAAACAATTGGATTTTTATGCTGATTTCAAATGTATAAGTTTCATTAAGTTTAATCTTACCCATCAAAAGTTAAAAGCGTGAGAACATTTGCCTTATTTTCAAAAAAGGGAAAATACTCCCTAAAAGTCAAAGAATCTTAATGAAAATTACACCATCAGATTCAGCGTATCAGAGACCCCTATTGGAGTAATTTTGTAGAGTAATCCAACGGTTTGTAGTAACGAACTGTAAGTAAGGAGCGAGTCAGCTCAATAGTAACCAAAACTCTAAAAAACAAATTTTGATGTCAATAAATACATCAAAAGAATCAAATCTGTATGCTGATTGTAAATATATAAGTTTCATCAGGTTTAGTCCTCCTCATCAAATGTTAAGAGTCTGAGAAAATTTGCCTTATTTTCCAAAAATGGGGGGAACACCCCTTAAAGTCATAAAATGTTAATAAAAATTACACTATCAGATTCAGCGTATCAAAGAACCCTGTTGTAGAGGTTTACAGCTCCTATCTGCAAAATATGGAAATTTGTATTTTTTGCCAGAACAAAGCAAAAATGTTTATTTGGTTTTTGTTGTTGTTGTTGTTGTTTTTTATTCCCAGGGGTGATCGTATTGACCCAGCGGTCATAGAATATCACAAGAGGGCTCATTATAACAGAAATTAAAAGTTTCAGTGCCCTTTTTAAGCGACCTCGAGTTGGAGGGCAACTAGGTCCCCTCCCAAGCTCAGTTTTTCCAAAAGTCACTCGATCAAAACTCTGAGATAGCCATTTTGTTCCGCACAGTCGAAAAATCTAATAACTATGCCTTTGAGGATAACTTAATCCCCGCAGTCCCCGGGGGAGTGGCTGCAAGTTGTGAGCTTTGCCCTTTGTGTGTACATATAGTATTGATTATTAGAAAGCATACAGACGTTTCCAGGGGGGATTTTTTCTGGGAGGGGGGTCAGGGTAGAAGATTACGTGGGAGGTTCTTTCCAATGAAGAATTTTTGAGGGGGGAAGGAGATTTTCCGTGAAGGAGGCGCCGGAATCCCCAGCATTAATTAAAAAACAAGTTTTTCAATTGAAAGTAAGGAGCAACATTAAAACTTAAAACGAACAGATATTATTACGTATATGAGGGTGTTTGCCCCCTCGTCAGTACCTCACTCTTTACGCTAAAGATTTTATTCTGTACTTTCAGAAGAGCTATTTATTCTAAATAAACCCTTTTTGATTCAAGGGTCACTGCTAAAGAATCGCACAAAATTCGAACTTTAGCGTAAAGAGCGAGGTACTGATGAGGAGACAAACTCCCTTATATACATAATACAAATATACGAAGATAGAAGTTCGTTACATAAGTTTTTTCGTGAGTTACGAACATTTACAACAAAAAAAACGTCCTTAAATTAAATTAAAAGTTCTAGTGTCCTTTTTAAGTGACCAAGAAAATTTGAGGGCAAATATGTGTCCTCATCTGCCCCTTTTTCTAAAAATTGTCTTATCAAAATTTTGAGGTATTCATTTTGTTTAGCATAGTTGAAAGGCCAAATAAGTATGCCTTTGGAGATATCATGACCCTTGCCAGCTCAATTTTACGCATGGAGATGTTATGGGGATTGTCTGGGGTAAAAATAGTTTGTGGTAACGAACTGGACCTAAGGAGCAACTAGGATCGGTAGTAACTGAAAATCTAAGAAACAAAACTTCGATACTAAAAGATACATCAAGAAAATCAGCTTATGATTCTGAACCAAATTATAGAAAATTTATTAAATTTAGTGTTGTACATCAAAATTTAAAAGCCTTAAAAAATTCGCCCGATTTTGTAAATAGGGGAGAAACACCCTTAAAATTCAACGAATCTTAATGGAAATCACATCATCAGATTCAGCGTACCAGAAAAACCTACTGTAAAGGTTTCAAGCTCCTATATACAAAAATGTGGAATTTCGCTATTTTGCCAGAAGACTGGTCATGGATGTTTGGTTATTAATTAATTTTTTCCAGGGGTGATTGAATCACAATATTGGTCCTAGAAGGTCAAGAGAGGAGTATTTGAATGGAAATTCGAATACAGGTGTATTTGAATTGAAATTCTAGTGTCCTTTTTAAGTAACCAAATAGATAGGCGGGCAACTGACCCCTCTCTACGCCCCTTTTTCCCCAAAGCTATCTGATCAAAATTTGGTGATAGTCACTTTGTTCAGTATAGATGAAAGATCAAATAATTAAATCTTTAGGGCTAAAATAATCCCCCTGAGTCCGTGGGGAGAGGCCTTTAAGCTGTGAAATTGGCCCATTGTTTACCAATAGGATTTGTTATTTGGGTTTATGCAGACATTCTTTGGTGGGAGGGGGCATTTTGTGCTTGAAATGTATTTCCATAGGGAAGACTTTCTTTGGGGAGGGAACTTTCTGGGGATTTATTTTCCAGGGGAGATTTTTCACTGGGGGATTTTGAAAAAATTCTTATACGAGATTGTTTTTAACTGTCTTAGATTCTCTATGCCAAATCAAGTTTGCATGTGGAGATATTACGCGGGAATTATCTGGGGGTTATTTTCCACGTGTTTTGGTTTCCGGAAAAAAAATTCAGCTGAAGGGGTTATATCCAGAGTGATTGAGAAATCGATTAGAAATTAAAGTCTTTTTACAAATAGAAGTATGATAAGAAGAATTTTTCATGCTGAATCGTCTACAAGACATTTTACTCGGGGGGGGGGGGATTTCAGCGAGGAGGAAAATATCTCGGAGGAATTTGAGGGAGGGATGCACTATAAATTGGATGAAATTCCCCGGGAGGATTTTCCCGTGAGGGAGGGGAGCTAATTTCATGGAGAGTGAGGCAGATTTACCAGTATTATTTGAAAAACGATAAAAAATTAAACAAGTAAAACACGATTTTTAACTGAAAGTAAGGGGCAACATTCAAATTCAAACCGAACAGAAACTATTCCGTAAATAAAGGGTTTCCCCGTCTTGAATTCGGCTATAACGTAAAGAGCAATGTATTGAGGAGAAGGTAAACCCTCATACACGGAATAATTTCCACTCCTCAAAATCGCTCTTTATTTTAAAGTTTGAATTTTATCCGAATTCATTAATAACCACTTCTAAAACACAAGGGTCACTTAAATAGACCATTAAAAAGATTTTTAAGTAATAAATAACAATTAGCATGAAGAGCGATGGGTTTAGGAGGGGGCAACAACTTTTAAGGAACGGAAAGGGCTGAGTACCTACTGAGTCACCTTCTCGGTAGGGGCCCACCTCAGGCCACTCAGCGCGTCCCTGGGCGGCGGATTGGGGAAAGCCTTGCAGATATGCAGGGTATCTCCGGTGGTGATGGAGGCACGGACCAAGGGGGGACCCAGCCCCTGGGGGTATTAAAATATAACTGGGATACCCTCAGCTGGGGGACATAAATTCAGGCGGCGGAGGAAGAAGGCCCCTCTGATGTAGACTGAGCTGGGCCCACCGGCGTGTGGATATGTCCCGTGTCCCGTCAGCTTCAAACCTTCTCCCAACAATGGGTAAAATCATATGGTATGGCAGATTATCATCATGGGAGGATACACTTCAGGAGGACAACTGCGAAAGGGCGGATGATTCAGTGACGAACAACGGCCTCTGAAAGTTGACGGAGAGGAGTCGCTTACCGCCGTCTCCTAACCAGCCTTGAAACCTTTCCTTTTAACAAATGAATTATGGGCTCTATGAATCAAAGCAGAATTACTACCGTGTCCGGGGAAACCGACGAACCTAGCGATTTGATGATGATGATGATGATGACGAATGGAAGTAATATTGAACATACTAACGCGTACGGAGAAGCCGAAGAACATGCTACCGCGTACGGGGGAAACCGACGAACATACTACCGCGTACGGGGAAGCCGACAATCAAAATAGGCCTATGACGACCCCCGGATGGGATGAGGATACCCTGTGACTCATCTCCACTAAAACCGTACTCAACATAGGAACACTCAACACCCGGACTTTAGCCAAACCAGGAAAAATGGATCTACTACTGAGAGAACTAAACCGATACAAGTGGGACTTAGTCGGGCTATCTGAGACACACCTCCCCCGAACCGGTGAAGAAACTATCTCTGGAACCTCCCTCCTACTCTCGGACGCACCGATGGCACTCACAGACAGGGTGTTGGATTCATCCTCTCACCAACTACAAAAAAGGCACTGATCTCCTTCACGCCCGTATCAGAAAGGATAGCAACCATTAGACTAAAAGGATCCGTGTCAAACCTTACCATCATCCAGGCATATGCTCCTGACTCTGCTCGAAGCGATGAAGAATGCGAACAGTTCTACTTTCAACTTCAAAGTGTCACCGACCAAACACCAAAGAAAGATATGCTCATCGTCATGGGCGACTTCAACGCTATCACGGGCAACGATCAGATTGATCGGAGAGATGTAATGGGACCGCACGGCCATGGCCGACTGAACGGAAGAAGTGAAAGGCTAATTAGTTTCTGTAGAAAAAAAGACCTGTATATAACTAACACCGCCTTTAAACACAGACACCACCGTAAGGTCACTTGGAGATCCCCCGACGGATTAACTGAAAGCATGATAGACTATGTGTTGATATCTAAACACTGGAAGTCCTCAATAATGGATACTGTATCCCTTCCTGGTGCAGACTTTAAACTCAATCTAAGACTGAAACGACTCCCTAAGACGACAAGAATCCCTAGATTCCGGACTGAGCTGCTTCGCGACCCCATAAAAAAAGGCGCCTATACCACCAGCCTATCGTCAAAATTCCGAGCTATCCTAGAGAACTTCACTTCCCTCACTACCGTCGAAGAGATTGATCAACTGGCTTAGCATGCAACTTCTGCAGTTTTGGAGACAGCAAATGATGTCCTCGGGAGGAAAACGAAAGACGAAAAGCCGTGGATTATAGAAGAAATAATCCAAATATGTAACCAAAAGCGTCTCTGCAACAACAAAGCTGACCCATGCAGCCGAGACACCTATAAATATCTCAAAAAGAGAATCAAACGGGAAGTCCGAAAGTCCTTACGCAACCATGTTACCGAGAAATGCAAGGAATTCGAAACCCATCTTAGGAACGGAAACAGTCAAAAACTCTTCAAAACAGTTCGTTAACTGTCTAGCAGGAAAGATCCCATTTCCAAAGCAATCCTAGACAAACAAAACAATCCCATCAACGACGTAAAATGAAACTCGAACGATGGAAGGATTATTTTGAAGATAAATTATATCCGCAGATCATTGCCGATCCCAGCATCTTAAACTCCTTCCCCATTGATGATCGAGAACCTCCACCACCACTCTTAAAATCAGAAACTGAGGCAGCGATAAGATCCCTGAAACGAGGGAAGGCCCCAGGACCGGACGGCTGCTGAACTAATTAACATTGACTCAGAGGACGTCGTCGAATTGTACCACAAAGTTGTGTCAGCCGCATGGTCAACGGGCCACGTCCCACAGCTATGGTGTAAGGCAGCAGTGGTCCAATCCACAAAAAAGGCTCAAGAAGAGAGTGTGAGAACTACCGCCCGAACAGCTTGACCAGTCATCAAACTAGAATACTGACCAAAATTCTCCTATGTAGAATCCAAGTAATTACAGCCTCCATTCTGGGTGAATACCAAGCTGGCTTCCGACCTGGACGATCGACCATTGACCAAATCTTCACCGTTTGTCAGCTCATAGAACGCTTTGTCGAGTTCAACAGAGACCTATATCATCTCTTTATTGACTTTCGACAAACCTTCTATTTAATCTGGAGGAAAGGTCTGTGGCATATCCTAAGACATTACGGTATCCCCGACCAAATCTTCACGATTATTGAGAATATATACAGCCAATCCAGAAGCCGGATACTCACCACTGATGGACACTCTGATGAATTATCAACATCCTCGGGAGTTTTACAAGGATGTATTCTGTCGCCCCACCTGTTCAACCTGTTTCTTCACGCCATACTGTCACTGATACCAGACGAACATGGAGCCAAAATAGGTGAAGTCCTAGTAAACAAGCTCGCCTATGCTGACGACATCGACTAGCTCTCTACAACGGCCGCTGATCTCCAAAGACAAGCAGACTGTCTCAACGAAGCCACAAAACCTTTTGGCATGCAATTAACGCCAAAAAAACGAAAGTTATGGTCACGTCACGCTAAAAACAAGCAGCTACTCCCTCCATAATGATTGACGGCCAGCCAGTTGAAACGGTCGACCAATTCGTGTACCTGGACAGTCTCCTTACAGCGGACAGTTGTCATACCTCCGACATCAAACGCCGCCTAGCTCTTGCTAGCTCCAGTTTTAAAAGGCTCACAAATATCTGGAAATGCCGAAACCTGTCGAACCAGCTGAAAGTTCAACTTTTCAACAGCCTGATTGTGCCAATTGCTATATATGGTTGTGAGACGTGGACCCTGAAGATCGAAAATGAGCGCAACCTACTTGCATTCGAGATGAGATGTCTCCGTCGCATCGCAAGAATCACTTACACTGAACATGTGACCAATGAGGAGGTGCAAAGACGGCTGAAGTCCCCCGACACAATCCTAAATAAAATCAAACGACAACAACTGCGATGGCTCGGGAATGTCAAGAGAATGGACCACGACCGTCTACCAAAAATCTCCCTCGAAGTAACCATAGACGGATCTCGACCACGAGGAAGACCTCGCAATAGGTGGATTGAAAACTTTGACCGAAAGCACATCGTTGAGTTGACTCGAACTGCACATGATAGAACAACGTACCGAGCCCTAGTTCATGCCCTGTCAAAAGAAGTGGCCCCAAAACGTCCCGCGAGGATGGACGGGACTTAAGTAAGTAAGTAAAGGGCTATAAGTTGTTGAATTTGCCCATATTGTTTACAAGTTGCATTAATAGCATTAAGCATAATTACTTTGAGTAAAATTAGTATAAGTACATTAAGTACTAAGAAACGATTTAGCGTGAAGAGCGAGGTTTTTATGAGTGGGCAATAGCCTACATATACCAGGAAGACCTATAAATCATGGACTTGGCAGATATTGTTTGCGTTTAGTATCAAACACTTCATGGTAACGAACTGTAAGTAAGGAGCGACCCGGTTCAATAGTAACCAAAACTCTAAAAAACGGAATTTTGATACCGATAGATACGTCAAAAGAATTAGATTTCTTTATGCTGATTTTAAATATACAAATTTCATCAAGTTTAGTCTTACCCATCAAAAGCTACGAGCATGTGAAAATTTGCCTTATTTTCCAAAGAAGGGGAAACACCCCCTAAAAGTCGTAGTATCGTCATGAAAATCACACCACCAAATTTATCAATAAATAAATAAATTTTATCAAATTAATCAGAGTATCAGAGAACATTACTGAAGAGGTTTCAAGCTCCTATCTGCAACAATGGGGAATCTTGTATTTTTTGCCAGATGAAAGATTACTGATGCATATTTATTTGTTTATTTATTTTTCTCAGGGGTGACCGTATTGACCCTTTGGTCCTAGAAATTCGCAAGAGGGCTTATTTAAACTGAAATTAAAAGTTTTAGGCCCCCTCTGGCCCTCATTATTTCCCAAAGTGATCGGACCATAATTTTGAGATAGCCATTTTTTTCGGCATAGTTGAAAAATCTAATAACTATGTCTTTGAGGACGACTTAGCCCCCAGAGTCCCCAGCAGAAGTGCTGCAACTTACGAGCTTTGCCCATCGTTTACATATAGTATTGGTGACTGGGAAACATACACATGTTTTGAAGGAGATTTTTTCTAGTGGGTCTGGGGGATGGGGTTACGTGGAAGGATCTTTCTATGGAGAAATCTTTCATGGGAAAGAAAATTATCATGATGGTGGCGCTGGATTTTCCAGGTCTATTTAAAACACAATTTGAATTTAAATATGAAAAGACAATTTTTTTCAACTGAAAGTAAGGAGCAGCAATAAACTTTAAAACGAACAGAAATCATTACACATATGAGGAGGTTAGTCCTTTCCTCAATACTTAGGTCTTTACACTAAAGTATTTTTAGCAATTTCAAAAGAGCTATTTATTCTAATTAAACGGGCTTTTTGAGTCGGGGATCATTCTTAAAGAATTGGAAAAACATTTGAACTTTAGCGTAAATAGCAAGGAATTGACGAGGGAGAGAACCCCTCATATAGGTAATATAATTAAATATAGAAGTCCGTCACGTAAGTTAATTCGTAAGTTATGTATATTTATCACTAACAAGAACGTTCATAAATAAAATTAAAAGTTCTAGTGCCCTTTTTAGAAACCAAAAAATTGGAGGGCAGCTGGGCCCCCTCCCTTGTCCCTTTTTCTTAAAATCGTCCGATCAAAATCTTGAGAAAGACATTTAGCCAAAAAATTAAAATCAATGTGCAAATTTCGTTTTGATTATTCATGTACGGTGAGCCAAAATCAAAACCTGCATTAATTCAAAAACGTTCAAAAAATAAACAAAAAAAAATTTTTTTAACTAAAAATAAGGAGCGATATTAAAAATTAAAACGAAAAGACATTATTCCGTATGTAAAAGGGACTGTCCCCTCCTCAACGCCCCCCTTTTTACACTAAAGTTTTTAATTTATTAAAACGAGAAGTTGTGAGAAAGAGCCAAACTTTGCGTAAAGAGCGAGGCGCTGAGGAGGGGACAGCCTCCTCAACGCCTGTTTAAAAATAATTTCTGTTCGTTTTAAGTTTCAATGTCAGTCCTTACTTTCAGTTTAAAAAAGCTTATTTTCTTATTTGATGCAATTAAAGACTGATTTTATGTTTTGAAACTTTGAATGCTTTCAGTGAAGCAATGCTAAAAATTAAGGTTACATGGATGTGGAGTGAAGGATAATGCCCTTCTCAGCTTTGATGTTTCGAATCCGGCATTTTCCATTAAAAAAACTGTTGATTCCACAATATAAGGAGAGGAGTCGACTTCGCAGGCCATTCCTCATTCCCTTCAGTTACACTACTTTTTAGCTCAAGCCTCCGTAAACTGCTCCTCCCTTTGCTTAGACAGTTTTAGACAGGTTTTTAGACAGGTTGCTCATTCCCTTCAGTTACTCTACTTTTTAGTTCTATTTTTAGCTTGTGAAGTGAAGGATAATGTCCTTCTCAGCTTTGATTTTTTGAATCCGGCATTTTCCATAAAAAAAACTGTTGATTCCACAATATAAGGAGAAGAGTCGACTTTGCAGGCCATCCCTCATTCAGTTACTCTACTTTTTAGCTCAAACCTCTGTAAACTGCTCCTCCCTTTGCTTAGACAGGCTTTGACCGTGCTTGGAACTTCGTCTCTCGTGCAACTTCTGTTTCCTCCTTCTTTTGCTCGTATCATAGCGCAATAGGAATGTCCAACAAGTACTGCAATAAAAACAATTTTGATTTCTATGAACAATCTCTAGTTCGGTCGATAATGGAAATTTTGGACGAAGGAAATGAAACTTTTTTTGTAAACTGAATGACGACCTTCGGAAGCATCGGGGTTGAATATTGTCCTATTGATTAAAATTCTCCCATGATTTCGAAAATTCAACCCAACCCTTTGCGGAAATTAATCCCTTTTTCTATTTAAAGTTATGTAATGACCTATCTTTCGAAACTCACCAAAACTATATCCAACCCGGTGGCAGAAAAATTCAGCTAATTCTATAAGTAATTAGTGCTTATATAAGTCCTAACCAATAAATTAAATTTAAAATGGTTGTAATTTCTAAATATTTCTTGCTTCCCTGGTGAGGAGGCATCGAAGCCTGCTGAAAAAATCACGGAAAATCACGAATATCAAATATTTTCTGGGTAGACGGGAACAGGGTTATCTCTTGTAGTACATATGAATTCTAACACAATCCCATTAAAATTATCTGGAAAGTCGAGCTTAAGAATCGGAAATATTTTAAATTAAGTTTCTATTCTAAAATTGAAGCAAGGGAGGGATGTACTCTTAAAATAAACACCTTATATATATATATATATATATATATATATATATATATATATATATATATATATATATATATATATATATATATATATATATATATATATATATATACATACATAAATATATATATATATATATATATATATATATATATATATATATATATATATATATATATATATATATATATATATATATATATATATATTTATATATATATTATATATATATATATATATATATATATATATATATATATATATATATATATATATATATATATATATATATATATATATATTGAATTAACCGGTAAAATATGATAGACAAACGTAAATTAGTGATTTCCTGTACACAGACTTAGTTTTCTGCTTTTATGCGCACAATATTCCCTCCTTGAGCCAAAAGATGACTCTCATGTTAACCAAAAGTTTCCAGGGAATCGAGCGCAGGGAATATTGATTTTTGTTAGCACTCTCTAGTTCTATCTATTTGCGTTATGAAGGCGAAGGCTTAGAAAATTGACAAGATTATGGTGAAAGTTTATCTCTGAGTTCTGTGGATTTTAATGATTCCTTGTGTGATCTTTTGTGTTGTGGATATATTTGTTGGATAGAATGAATATTTACTTTTTAATGGATATTTATCTCTAAAGAATTGGAAAACAATGGGTAAGTATTTTTTCATGTTAGAAGATTGTCATATAAATCATGTTTGCAGCACCTGAAGTGCTTCAGGATAGTTGAATAGCGACTTCAAATTGGCATTTAAAAGATCCGGGCAGATTAATTCACCAGTTACTTGTCTTTAAAACAATCGAGGGGCAAAATTCGTAAATTATCTTTTGCATACACCAAAAACAAGAAGAATAATAGGAAATTTCTCAAGACAGTTCCCTGTTGTTCTTCTTGTTTTTGGTCTTTGTGATAGAAAGGCAGCGTGGTCTTCGTTGCTATTTATGTCTTTTGCATATTGTAAATCACTTTAAACATGAAAAATTTTATATTTCAGACAGGTACATAACCATGGTCATATTGACAGCTGCGCCCCTGTAAATGTTGAGATTCTTATTATTGGGTTTTTGAGATTTTTGATTTGTATATTGATTTGAAACGAGTTATACACAGCCACATACCATATTATTACAGCTTAGGTCTACATTAGACAGGACGCGTGATCGGTGGCCCTGCAATTGTGTCTTAGATGGTCTTCAATTTAGTTCAGAAGGGAGGCTCTAATCGCGGGGAAAGTTTTTTTTTTAAGCAGTTATCGCATACCAAGATCATTATAACAAAAGAACACTTATCTTTCATTGTTGTAAATATTCAAGGGGGGGGGTATGCCCAAAGCGCATATCATAGTTATTATATTATAATATTTATAATATGTAATATTATAATAATATTTTTCTGCAAGAAGCCATATTTATAAATTGAAATGGAATTAAATTATTAGAAAAATAAGAAATGTGTTTAAGTGACGGTGTTGCCAGACAGCACCAGCCAAATGAATCTTTGGATTCGCCTTGAAAGGAGTTTTTCTCAAGTTCTCGGTGCTACGAGCCTTAATACTGCTTTGTACCCATGGTTTATGGGATCAGTCCTCTGGAATTGTCTTTAGTTCTGAATCCCAAGCCTCAAGATACTTGAAGCATCTATTTAGGCTGAACAAAGGCTTTTTTGTCAGGTATCCTATATTATCAGGCCGATAGCTGACGAAAGGACGCATAATAACTTTTTAATTATTATGTATCTCGAATCTAAGGCTCTGTTAACTTGAGCTTTTATGGACAATCTGGAAAGCAAATCAATCCATAAAACACCAAGAAAATGTGTTTTTCTTTCACACAGCATAAAAAACAGGTTTCTGATTTACTAATTGCTAACAAGTTCTGCCGGTAAAACGCTAAATGCAAACGGATCTCGAAAATTTAAACTCTATACCGTTTCAGAAATTCTTTCTCTCCGGCAACCCAAACCTCTCAAGCCTAGATAATTCGACACTAAAATAGGCTTTAAATTTTGTCTGGCCACACGCTTTTAGCCCAGCTATGACAGTAAAAGAAACAATTTAATCAGCTTAATATGTTTATATAAGTAAAAGTTTCATATCATTTTGGTTACCCTTTATATTCAACATACTTATTCTTAAAGCCAGGAAACATTCTTTTGGGAAAATGTCAAGTAGAGGCTTCAAAGAGTCACTCTTGCCAAAAATAATCGGACATGAGCCGGCATTTCCGGTTTTTTTCTGTTGGTGTTTACGATAATTTTCCCTACTGAAGGACTTTTTTTAATTATAATAATTTCAATTGATAACTAGTAAAAACTCCATTTTTGGGAAATTATAAGAAAAAAATATTCTCCTTTATAAATATAAAATTTATTTTGACCATTCACAAATAATTTTCGCCACTGAGCCCCTTTTCACCTCTTACAATCCTTTTCTTGGTGCCATCCCCGCACTACTTTCTAATTTTTGACGCGCTTAGATTTAAAGCCAAAAGAAGTTCCTTGGAAGAATGACAAGTTCAAGCTTTAAAACGAAAGCGAATCTTACCAAAAATAACTCCGTTATAAGCCGACATTACAAGTTGTTTCTGTTAGTGTTGGTGATTATTTCCCATGTTGAAGTATCTTTGTTTATGATAACAATTATATTTAGTAATTAATTAATACTCAGTTTTTGGAAGTCATAAAAAAAATATTCTCCTAGAGAATATTTCCTTTACGTAAATGGCGCTATCCGTTTCATTTTTGTTTTTATTATTTATTATTATACCTCTATATGTTGTGATTCATTGCAGTTTGATAAAACTTTCTTAATGAACTCTCCTTGTTTTTTGCATTTTTTGTATATATATATATATATATATATATATATATATATATATATATATATATATATATATATATATATATATATATATATATATATATATATATATATTTATACACATTATCATTTTTTCTCTCCATTTTTATGAAGCGAATTCTTTACAAGTTAAGAGTTTAAACGTATAATGTAATGTGATCTTTTTATAATGCCCCTCCTACAAGTCATGGAGCCTTTTCAGGGATTTGTAAATTGTTCTGTAATTATTTTACTGTTACATGGAAAATAACATGTTACATGTTACATGGACCTATCTATCTATCTTTAAAAAAAGGAAACTGATTTTTCACGTTCCACTGATAGCTTTCGTCACTGAATCCTTTTTTCGCCTCCTACAATCCCTTTCTTGGTGCTTCTCCTCCCAATCCTCCAATTTTCGACATTCTTACATTTAAATCGAAAAAGCCGTCTTCTAGGAAAGTGACAAGTTCGAGCTTTAAACCGAGAGCTAATCTTGCCAAAAATAACTCCGTTACAGGCCGGCATTACAATTTGTTTCTGTTAGCACTTGCAGTAATCTCCCGGTTGAAAGATTTCTTTGAATAATAGCTTTTTTTTTCTCTGTAATGAAATTTTTTGCTTCGGATGTTTTAATTGTCAAACGGATTTACTTGTTAAAACAAACAAACGAGAAAATTGATAACACAGATAAATTATTGATTTTACCTTCGATGTTCCCAAGGCCATATCCAGGGAGGTGGGTTACTGGGTTTGAACCCCCCCCCCAAAAAAAAAGGAAAAAAAGCGTAAACGTAACAAACACAAATGCAATAGACATAACTCGTAAGAATTATACCAAAAATGCACATAAAACAAACGCTGATGCATTTTTTAAATTGTTTGTGGATAACGTCCCCCGGAAAAATATCCTCCCTCCCACCTCGAAAAAAAAATCCTGGATACAACCTTGAATATCCCCGTTGTTGGATGGAAAAAAGATTTCGAATTATTTTCCTTATCTGCTTAGCTATTTCAGTACATCTGAATATTTGATATTGGCACACTTTATTTTTCCCTCAGATTGTCTTTTGTCACTTTAGGGAATTAATCATTATTTTGGAAAATATTCTCAATAAAAAGAAAAACAAGGGTAAGACCAATGCTATCAGAAGATGACAGATGATTTAGACTTTCGGTTACGGCTCCTTTCAAGTACAAACGAGGGAGAGGTGGTGGCTTACCCCGTCATAACAATAAAAACAAAGGTAAAAAAAAGAAAATCTAAGTCAAGGGTGCCATCCCTGGTGATTTATCATTAGTTCTAGTGATTTCACATTTTGCCTTAACAAACAAAAATCACTAGATTCTTTCATAAGTCACTAGATTATTGAAGAAAATCACTAAATCAACAAAAAAAATCACTAAAATGTAGCGACCTTTTGTCACTAGGTGACAACCTTGAATATAGATTGCCTAAAGATCGTTACGGTGAAAATTAAATTTTACTAAGAGAGAGAGAGAAACTATTTAGAGACTTTAAGCAAAAAAAATGGTACCAAAACCTAATAAATAAAAAAAAGAAATATAAATATTACTAACTAATAAATCTTGGAGACAGTTCCCTCAAGAGCTTGAAAAAAAAACAGTAATAAGTAAAGTCGCTTCATATAATTAATTAAAAGAATAATAATTATTTGAAACAATAATAAATAAATAAAAACTCAAAAAAGTAATATTGGAATAACCTTATTGTAAATAATAAAATTCGTTATTATATATTTCTTGATATTGTGGTGGTCTCTGTGACAAAGTTTCATTTTAGTTTTGTCTTCCATTGATTTGTCTCCTCTTCCTCCATGGATATGCTTTACTTTTTAGGTAAAAAGTCCTTTTTTTACGTTAATTATGTGTTTTACTAAAGAAATTCCCCCTTCCTACAACCGTTATGTGAAAGGCCAGGAAAAGTTTTCCGTTAAAAAATGTTGGAAAAATGTAACAAGACCTTTAAGGTAATGAGATCAAGGTCCCATCCAGGAGGAAACGGGTTTCAATCCCCCTGAAATTTTTGTCATACTCGAAAAAAGGTACCAAACATGCATAAAAACAAATTTTTGATTCTTTTTTTTTAAGTTTGTAATGTAGCACCTTCTTCCCCCCAAAAGAAGCACAGGCCCCGGAAAAAAATTCCAGATTCACGCTTGAATAGGACCATTGTAAACTGTTGAAGAACCTGATTGTTATTAGTCTTAAATTTTTGGCAAATAGAGCATAACGAATTTAAGCCTTTGAATGAAAGTTAAATATAAAAAAAAGGTTTTTTTTTAACTGAAAAGTAACGAGTGACATCAAAACTTAAAACGATCAGAAATTATTCCGTATACGAAGAGGCTGTCCCCTCCTCAACACCCCGGTCTTTACACTAAAGTTTGACTCTTTATCACAACTCTAGTTTTCAAAACAATAAAAACCTTATCATTTAGAGGTATGGATCATTTGTTCCAGTTTGGGACATTTGGTTCAATTTCCAAAATCTTCACTGTGTGCAAGAAGACTGGTCAAAAATATCGAGACAGAGAGGTAACAGAAATGTGGTTAGTGGACCACATTCACCACCCTTAATGATAATATAAAGAATATGATAATATAAACGAGTGATATAAAGAATATAATATAAAAATATTATATTCTTAGATAAAATATCTAATAATATAAAAGAGAATATAAGAATGATATGATAATATAAAAGAGTGATATAAAGAATATAATATAAAAATATTATATTCTTAGATAAAATATCTAATAATAAAAAAGAGAATATAAGAATAATATGATAATATACATGAGTGATATAAAGAATATAATATAAAAATATTATATTCTTAGATAAAATATCTAAAAATATAAAAGAGAATATAAGAATGATATGATAATATAAAAGAGTGATATAAAGAATATAATATAAAAATATTATATTCTTTGATAAAATATCTAATAATATAAAAGAGAATATAAGAATGATATGCTAATATAAAAGAAGCAAAAATGAATGGAGCTTCAAGTTTTAAACTTGGTAATAAAATTACCAACGAGGTAATAAAACGAGGTAATAAAATGTAATATTTAAAACATATTTATACTTACTGTAATGGTGTCCGTTGTTTTGCCCTTTATGTAAACACTTAGAATAGAATGATAAGGAATGGAAAATAGTTTGTACATGTTTCACCAGAATTTATCAACCCTTTTAAATCTCATGCTTATTAATTCCTATTAATTCCGCTATATCCTCCTCATCATCCCTTTTTATTAAATGCTCATAACTAAATAACAGCGAAGCATGTCAAACGATCGCCAAAATAAAAGAAGAAAAGAAAAAGCGTAATGCATACACTTTTGTGAATGTGGCATAGAGCTTATATCTCCTCGTCAAAGCAAATTTGAAGTCACATCCTCCCCCCCCCAACTGGAAAACCCTAATTCTATCCCTCAGTCGTGAGGCAAAACAAGGTAGCATCACCGAAACTACAATTCTGAAAATGCTTATCGAGAAGAGATAATATCGAATACCCCCCTCTAATCAATTTTTACCCAAATTTATACGTAAATTGTTTTAATTTAACTTTTTCATTCTACGAATGCAACTTTTACTCAACTAAAAAAATACCCACCTCATTTTACTTTTCATCAAGCCTAATACCGAATCTAAGCCCTTGACATTAAAATTAAGAGTTTTGTGCTCTTCCAATGAGCTAACTGAGCTCGATTTCGCACCATTGGTGTGCCTATATTTAAAATCAATGGATTTCCTGTTAATAATTTTTCTCTAGAAACAGAGACATTTATCAATCAAACAGTACATTGATTAGAATAGACAAACCACCTCTGTTCCCATCTACGAGCGTCTTAGGGATTACTTGTTGCCTATAAGTATCGTTTCAACCGTCCTCTCCTTGCCCGGCTATACAATGCTTTTACTACCCCCCATCTGCTTGCTCTGGTTCCCTTCTGGAAAATGTTCATAGCTACCGAAAAAAAAGCCATTTGCAGCGCATTCCACAGATATGCTAAGTTATTCCCGCGTCTCCCTTTGTGGCACAGCAATGGCGACATCTCTAGGAAATATAAGGTCACCAACCCTTCCATGGCCATACAGAGAAGAGTCTCCAAATTCAGCACCAATGTTTTAAGAGCCAACCACCCCTGGAGTAGTGTTATTTTATAATATTTGTAGCGGAAGTGTATTTAAATTTTTGTGCTTTTCTTTCTTTTTCTTTTATATACTCCGTGTTTTCCGTTTTTGACGGGTAATAAAGTAATAATAATAATAATAATAATAATAATAGTCGGACTTTATGTCTAGAACATAAACGACCGATCTTTTTTCTAGGAACTATTATTTTTTTCATTATTTGTCTTTGATTATAAATTAAATACTAAACAAGTTTTTTAACTGCAAGTAGGAAGCGACATTAAGACAAACAGAAAGTATTCCGTATATGAAAAGGGTTGCCCCCTCCTCAACGCCTCGCTCTTTACGCTAAAGTTTGACTCTTTTTCCCAGTTCTACTTTTTAAAACAATAATTCACTTTAAGGTAAGGAGCGAGGCGTTGAGGAGGGGACAACCCCTTTCATATACGGAATAATTTCTGTTCGTTTTAAGTTTTCATGTTGCTCCTTACTTGCTGTAAAAAAAACTCATTTTTTATTTAATTTTCGAACATTTTTGAATTAATGCATCTTTTGATTTCGGCCCACTGCACATGAATAATTAAAACGAAATTTGTATATTTATATTTTTTGGCTAAATGGCTCTCAGTAGTTTTGATCGGATAATTTTGGTAAGAAAAAGGTGGGGAGAGGCCTAGTTACCCACACATTTTTGGTTACTTAAAAAGCAACTAGAACTTCTTTTTTTTACGACCGTTTTTATTAGTAATAAATATACGTAATTTACGAAATAACTTATGTAACCAACTTCTATTTTTATTTTTTATTACGTATATGAGGGGGTTTGCCCCCTCGTCAATACCTCGCCCTTTACACTAAAACTTGAAATTTCTCCAAATTCTTTAAGAATGACCTCTGAATCACAGAGGCCGTAGAATAAATAGTCGAAATTACTAAAAAATACTTTAGTGTAAAGAACAAGGTATTTTGGATGACACAAACCCTCTTATATACATAATGATTTTTTCTGTTCGTTTGAAGTTTTTATGCTGCTCCCTGCTTCCCGTTGAAGATTTTTTTTCTCATTGTGTTATTTAAATAATGCTAGAAAATCCTGCGCCCCCTTCATGGAAATTCTCTTCCCTTGTGATAAATTCTTCCATGGAAATATCCTCCCACTAACCCTCTCCCCACGACCCATCCCCACTCCAATGCAAAAAAGTCCACGTGAAAACGGCTGTACACTTAACAATAACCGTTACTATGTGCCCCTTCCCCAGGGATTGTGGGGGATTAAGTTGCCCTTAAAGACATAATTATTAGGTTTTCAACTATGCTGAACAAAATGGTTATCACAAACTTTTGATCCGGTGACTTTGGGAAAAAATGAGCGATAATTGCTCACTTAAAATGGCACTAGAACTTTTAATTACCGTTAGAATGAGCCCTCTCACAACATTCTAGGACCACTGGGTCGATGCAATCCCCCTTGAAAAAAAACACATCCGTGATCTGTCTTCTGTCAAAAAAAATCCGCATTTTTGTAGATACGAGCTTGAAACTCATACTGTAGGGATCTCTGATACGCTGAATCAGATGATACAATTTTCATTAAGATTTTATGACTTTTGGGGATGTTTCCTCTATTTCCTAAAATAAGGCAATTTTTTTCAGGCTTGTAACTTTTGATGGGTAAGACTAAACTTGATGAAACTTATATATTTAAAATCAGCATTAAAATGCAATTCTTTTGATGTTACTATTAGTATCAAAGTTCTGTTTTTTAGAATTTTGTATACTATTGAGCCGGGTCGCTCCTTACTGCAGTTCGTTACCATGAACTGTTTGATTTTACTTTAGGTAAAATCGAAATTCTTGATCAGTAAAGAGTGATCCACGCCAGTTGTAACAGAAACTCTAAAAATGTGAATTTTTATAGAAAAACATATACTTCAATGCAATTTGCTTTTCGTAGTGCTTCTGATTATGCAAAAGTCATTTTGTTTTCAAGCTCAGATCAACTTTAACACGAAATTTTGCATTTTTCCCAAAACGAGCGAAAACACAAAGTTTTGTGCCCTTGTAAAGAAAAAAAAGTTATACTACCAAGGCAAATTTGTGATTTTTTCGTATAAGCAGTCCTTTAAATAAAAGATTGTTGCAGACAGTTATTGATTAGATTTATCCGACTAGACTGGTTAATTTGAGGTTTCATTCATGCATGTACAATAATGTATAAGTAAGCAAAAGCTATTACGTGATCTCAGTTGGTCTTTCTGTAGGTGAAGAGGTGACCTTAAGTCTCAGATATTCCATTTACAAGTCCACATTTTCTAACTTCAGTGAGAGCTCTTTTATGTAAATTTGGGAGGGGTAGTGTCAATACACTAGCCCTCCTTTATTCTGAAAGATATGTTTGAACTTAGTCTGTAAAATGGGGGCTTCAGGCTGATAGCCCCTCTCTTACTTAAAAAATATTTTAAGTGTAAAATATTTGATTAAATTTCTATCCCTTACTACATGGAAGAGGAAAGAATAAGCGGGCATCTGCAAAGAATAAAGTTTGTCCTTAAGAAAATAAATGTACTTGTCGGTTAAATAATAAACACTCAAAAAGTTAACTTTTGATAAAGCTAATGAAGTAAAACAAAATATGATGAAAATATAATACTTTATTGGGAAAAATGTGAAATTAAAACTTAGAATTATGTACCTAGAACGCTTAAATGTCGTTAAGAATCCCGTTAAAAGGAGGCCATCCTTCTGCCTTTACTACCGCCCGCCACATGTACTCTACTAAGCATGAGCGTAAATGATGGCAAGATGTGCCTCGGTGCCGTTTATTACGCCACTTTACGGAACCCCACACTCTCTTTACTTTTTGGGTAGAGGCATTGGTTTCTGGGCCGAGATATTTGTGGTTCACTTTCATGTGAGTGGTACACTAGTGGTAAACTTCCAATAATGTAGCTACTCAAAGGAGTACAAAGTCATGGTGTGTCCATTAACACATTTTTTTGTTTTGGGCAACAGCCCCTTATCCTGGAGAAATATAATTGCCTGTTTTTCGGTTCCTGGCAAATCCCAAATCTTAACTTTAACATCCGTGGTGAGACACTAAATCATATCAATAGTCAAAGAAAACTAACCGGTTATTATCACATCTGACCTTTGCCATCCAATGATCGAGAGTGTAAAGAAGTTATTTGACCAGTTTCTTGTGTCGAAATTTTATAGTGTTTATTATATAACTGATAAGTGCCAAAATAAACATTATAATCTTCTTTAGGCTTCAGACTCCTTCATTTCCCTCCCCAAGAAATATTACTGAGGAGCCGAGTTTTCCAGTATGACTGTCCTTCTCGAAGCATTGTTATGAAGACGTAAATGCAACGATTAAAAAGGGTAAATTCAGTTCGTTTTAGACGTTAACCTAATGTTGAGTCTTGGTTTCGTCTTTTAGAAATAAGGCGGCAAATGCTGCTATTTACTCTTCATTCAACTTCTGCAAACATAAGAGCCATCTCTCAAGCCCCAAGCTAGTCACCTACCGATAACCACCCTTAATCCTTTATAGTAACTTTTCTTCAGCATAATAAATTTATAGTAAATGGTTCGCCCCCCTTGATCGCAATATACGTAAAACTACTACAGTAAAACATTTGACAGAATCGGATTATAAATTAAACACTAAAACACTTATCCATTCATTAAAATTCCTATTGCAGAAAAATTATTAATAAAACATGACTGTACCAGCCATAGCTACAAATATTTCATTGCCCATATAATATTAATTCTACTTTTCGGCTTAAAGAGACTCTAGAATTACTTAGCCAGCAATAACTATTATAATTTTTTTAATTTTTATTCTCATAGTGTTACTTTTTTCTAGGTTGCTTTCATAAAATCACGTAATGCAGTTTGTTCAAGAAAATGAGCGAGCCCGACCGGGTAGACAACAAACACTGGAGAGGACGAAAAGAACGCAGGTACTCGTCCGAGAGAGGAAGTACTTTAAACTACTCTTCTCCTCCTATTTCTTACACTACTTCGGCCTCTAGTGTCTTGCCACCTCCTGTCGGCTTAGAGCTTGTTAATTGTTCAGAAAATGAAGTTTTTACATCATCATACGTCCCGTCCCCTGAACCAACTATCGAGAACTATTCAGGCTGGCAAAGAACATCTTTTTCAGTAAGAGATGCTTCAAACCTATGTGACCCAGTCTGGAACTACCGACCAAATATGCCTCGCAATCTAACTGGTGAGGTAGATCACCAGCTGGATCCTCCTGAAGGCTTTGGGAATGATCCTACATGGAGTCCAAAAGCAAGGGGAGAAAGAAGTAAGAATGACCGACTTTCTTCTTTAAGTGATGATAGAAAATGTACATGTGGGCAACGAATGCGACTAGGAACTACAAAAGTGAATTCGTTACATAGCAGCCGAAACTCTTTGGATGATTTACTGCATCCAAGGTTTCAAGTAGAGGATATCAACCACCATTTGACTCCAGTACATGCATACGGCACAATTAGTCGGTCCCATAGAAGAAACACGTATGATAGACCAAAAATTGACCATGCACTTCTGGACTACAACGCCCAAGAAAAAATATACAGTGATCCAGCAAAACTACGATTACAGGATGGTTCCTTGCGGTCTCCATTTGGAAAATACCCCGAAAGGAATATTTATGGGAGTTCAGGACAAGCTTCACCCCACTCTCAGAATCAGCGTGATAGGCTACGTCTGTATTCTGAGCCAGAAACTGCAAAGGTTTCAAAAGCTAGTGACACTTATGTTGCAGCAAAAGCTACAACTCTGACACGAACCCCTTGCCCTTGTTTATTAGCTGCAATGAGTGTTGTCAGACAAGATGACTCTACAAACCCATCCGTATACGCACATGTGGAAGGTTGTCCTCATTGTGGTGGAACACATACGACAAAAATAAATAGCGACTGGTCCACAGGCATCCAGAATATTCCTGTACAAAGCACACCCGAAGTTCTTCCTTATAAAAACCAGCCTTTGTCAAGTAATTCAAGCAGTGGTAGTGAAGTTGGAGGGTCTCAGACACTACGTGGTGAAAATGTGCTGAGTTCAAAACAATCTCTTTTACCAATTCAACGACGAACTGAAACATCGTCAGTTTATAGTTCATTACCAAGGTAAGTTCTTTTGCTTATTTCCATACCTGAGTCACTACTACTATTAAAAATGCGCCGCATCACCAAGCGGTCCTAGGTCGACAAAGCTAAACAAGTTTCTGCTCCCTCCGAATTTGTACAAAGCCTGCATTTTAAACCCTCCCAAGAAGTTCCCATTTCTCTTAAATCGTTCCTTACGAGATTTTCCCACCCCAGCCGAGGACGATTTGCTTTTTGTTTAGCCCTAGATGGTTGGCCGAAAAGAACAATCTTTGGCAATCTGTCACCCTTCATCCTGAGAAGGTACCCTAGCCCTCTCATCCCTTTCCTGATTATAGACCTAGAAAACGGGATTGAACCACACTTTCCATACAAATTATAATTTAAGATATGGTCAGTCAATCAGTAAAAAAAAAAAAAAACTTGACAAAAACATTCATGACCTTGGATGTTCTATAGCATAATGGGAACTCTGGTAAATATGGATTTCAAATTAAAGCGAAACAGACAAAAAAATTGAAAAAAATAAATCATATCTTCATAAGCACTTGAGACTTATATGCATGAGCTGGTTAAGATGATGCATGAGAAATTGTTAAGCACTCAATAGAAAGAGCGCACACAAGTGTGAGCCACTTATAAATTGCGAATCTAATTGGACTTCACCTTTACAATTCAAAATGATTTACTGTTTTACTTCTTCATACAAACAAAATTTTCCATGTTTCGCCTTTTCGTCAAGATAATTCTTAAGATAATTCCTAATGATCACTCCCAGTAATGTTCACACACATAAAATTAAACCTTAAATGTAATTGAAAAAGCTCTAAACCTTTCTTGAGCTCTCTCCTCCTATTCTTGTCCAAGTGTAACCCATCTCAGAGTAAGTAAGAAAGCACCGTGAGTATTTGGCCTTGAAAACTTGGTTTTTTGAACAGTAAGACCCACTTTGCCCCCTTCAAGAACTGTCACTTTGTGTACCTATGCATAATTGTAATTTCAGTTGCACTTAATATAAACTGTAATTGTTGTTTCCCTTTTTTAGCTGGTTAGACTAAATGTGCTGATAAATTCAATTTTACTTGTTTTTTTTTAACTTAAGTGAGCTTTTTGTTATTGTTCTGAATTGAAATAAGCTTTCGATGGTCATTAAAAAGGAAAATAAAAGCTGAATCATCTGACATGACAAACAGCTTCCACTTTACGAAACTAACCGAGAACTTAAGCGAAACAATCAAAGAGTTTTGAAACAATGGCAAAATCCCCGCTTTCAAAATTTGGATGAGTTTTGACTAGTGAATAATTCAATATCTAAATTTATCTATCCTTTTTCCTTAAATATTTTTTTTTAATTCTTGGAGTCTTGGACTCGGCTTGTTAAATTCAGGTACTCTGATCACAAAAAGGGTTGTAATTACAATTTTAAAGCTTGTTATAAAAGGACTAACTTTTCTGAAAGCTCCATTTCGTAAATGTAGTTGACGATGTCCTTCAAGAAGAAAAAGAAGAGACTGATGCGACTCTTTTAATTTTCCTATGAAAAGGAAAAAATTGTGCTATGTTTTTTGTATGAAAAATTTTACAGAAAAAAAGTGATCATAAAAAAAGAAATAATCAACATAATAACTTAGCATAAAAAATAAAAATAAATAATCAGCATGATATCATAAAACAAAACATAAATAAAAAAATTAAAAGAGAAATAATCAGTGTAATAACATAAAATGACGAATAAATAAAAAGAGAAATAACCAACATAATAAGGTAAGATAAAAAGAAATAAAAAATATAATCAAAATAATAATATAGTAAGAAAATCAACATAATAACATAAAATAAAAATTAACGAATAAAAAAAAACATTCAACATAATAACATAAACTAAAATAAATAAAAATGAATAATAAAGAAATAATCAACATAATCAAAATAATCTATGTCTAGGAATGTTTGGGTTTGTATCGAACATTTTTGAATTTTTTTCAGAAACACAGGCTGCAATTATAATTATGGGTATCCAATTTTATACAAAATTACAGTATTGATACTTTTAGAATTGCTCTGTCTGTTATTTCGGGTACGGTTAAACGTTGTTAAACGTTTAATTATGAAAGTGTTTTAATAAGCTTTCAAAAAAAAATTTCAGTAAAAATTAAAGTGCCAAACTAGTAGATCTAATGAGCAGAAATAAAGTCATATACTAAATCAAATTTAAAACAAGCAGGTACAACCCAGATTGAATAATCACATCAATCTTAAAAATAAAAGATAATGCTAAAGTCGAATAGGTGAAGCATAAAACGAATAAAATTAAAACGAATAACCGAGTCAAACTTAAAACGAACACAATATTCCACAAAAAAGGCTGGTGCTGCAGCTTCCTTAAATTTTTTAGAGACCCAGAGCGTCTTTTACACTTTTTTTTAAACTATGTGTATTTCAAGCAATTTATTTTTGTTTTTCATACAGCGAATAATAATTAAATAAAACACCGACGCTAATCAAGCTTTATAATTACCAGCTACAAGAAATAAAAATGGTTCCATCGCCCCCTCAAACGCCTATATGGATTTAGTTGCATTTTCTCTATTATGAAAGAAGTTTGTATTTTGTATCATGTGGTTTTCGTTTGTCGAGACATTGTGTTTGTTTTAAGTATGAACTATTATGTTAATTTATTTCTGCTCATTTTAGGTTTTACAAAGCTCTTTACTGTTCTCTTAGAAAACTTTTCTAGATATATTTTTTAAATTAATTTTTACTTTTCTAAATTAGCCATTTTTGAAATTGATTTCTGTTCGTTCCTTTATTGACATAATTTTGTTACAAAGTCATATACTGGTTCATATGAACTAATGCAACTAAATTTGTCTTTCAAAAGTTTTACCTTTAAATAGATTGTCTTGGCTTAGTCTACTTACTTTGAGAGTTTTAAGTCGATCAGAGAAAACCATTGTCTGGCTCATTTTGAGATTGTCTTAAATAAATACACCCGTTTTTTCCAAAATATTTTTTCTCTCTTAAGTTTATTTCCCCAGCAGGCTATATAAACCAACTAAAGTGCACACAAATCAAAGAAAAACAAATTTAGGCCCATTTTGATTATCATAAATTAATACTTTTTTTTTTTACCATTTTCAGTTTTCATTTGTTTTCTGCTCCCTGTTCACATGCCCAATGAAATTCAAGCCAATCCGAGAAGAACTTTTTTCGAAAATCTTACATAACGAATGCCTTATTTTAACCCTTCTGTCTTTATTTGCTTTACCCAAATGGATTTTTCCCGGTCCAGTCTATCGAACGATTCAGGGGGCCAGGGGGAAAGTCTGCCCCCAATCTTTTTCTTGTGCCCTCTTTTTCTTTTTTTTCATTCTTTTCTTTGAATAAATTTGTGAATTTAGTCAATTATTGGCACCTTTTTCACATTCGACTACCCCCCCCCCACCCAAAAAAATTGCTTATTGGTGCCCTTATCACATTGGCTCCCCAAGATTTTGCTCTAGATCTGTACTTGTTCCAGTCTACATGTCTTGTATATCCAAGCCAATGAATAAAGAATAAAAAATAACTTTTAATTTCATAAGAAGAAACACATCAGTACAACCATCTTAATAAAGTCTGTCTTTTGGGATTTCCAACCGATCCTCTCTAGATGTACCCTAAGTTCCATTTTGTCATAGACAGGGCAATCGTTTGACAATTTTGGGGAGCTGTGATTCAATACAGCCGAAATTAATTTCAATTTTTCCTGCAAAGGGCTACACCTGGCATAGATGCTTAAAAATGTAGTTTTAAAGCCCATTATAGACAAAAATTGATCACTCTGTTTACAGATAATGCATTTTGAAAACTCGAGTGCACGAAACATTTTCAATTCGCTCGGGTGGGTGTGTTGTCTCCAAAGCATGCTGTTCGGAAACTCCGGAAAACTTTGGCATATCAAACTATTACCGAAAGCTCTGAGGTACTTAGACAGTTAAGATTAACCATATCAGCATTTTCTGATAAAACATTTTTGTGAACAATGAATAATTTACATAATTTATAGACTTTACCTCTTGGTCAGCTGGGGCTGTGTCAAAACCAGAGTTCTACTTATTATACCCTTTGCCTACTAAAAAAAGTTGTCTCTTTTGATCTGATATGACTGTTGGTAAATTTAATGCCCTTAGCCCTTCAGACGGACTCTAGATCTTCTAATTTCCGATCAAATGAGCCCTCAGCAAAACTTCCAAGGCCCCATCTTATATAAGAAGTCATTGTAAAAAATGGCACATAGGAGGCCCAAGGCTCTATGCTGAAATAACGCCAGTTCCTGCTTTTGGTTTGAGATACTCTTTTTTTTTAGAGCAGTGATTTGAAAACAAATTTGCTTGTAAAGTCCAGGCTAAGAAGCATAAAATTAATAGTAAGTCTGATATTGTTTGGTTATAAATATTAATTCACAATTAGAAATTATAATTAAAAAAAAATAAAAGGGTTGCCTACGCCTTCACAATTAATAGATTGTCACACTCCATGGGTGATAGTCTACTTAAAAAGGGGACGGGGAAGGACAATTAGTTGGAAAATTTTCCTCCAGATCACCCAAAGAAAAATTGACTGAACATCCCGTTACAAATTCTTAACAATTCTTAAATTGAATCTATTCTGTAAGATTAATTTACACATATTTTCCGAGCCACGTTAAATTCAGCATTTGTAAATTTGACTGGCAGTTGAAATTGTGTCAACATTGTGCTCTTTTGCATTTGTACCTTACTATAACGACTTGGTGCATTTATTGGGCTTAGGATAGAAAATTCATCTTTTGATCATAGTTTTAAATACAAAACATTAAAAGCTCTTTAACAATAAATCAACTTACATTTTGCTTTTATTCAGTTAATTAATTCAAATACTCCTTAGCATTCTTCAACGCAAATATACCACCATTTTTGACTTTTTTCTGTCGTCAAAGACAACAAACTGTTGACATGATGTCAATATTGTACCATCAAACGAAGAATTTCTTGCCGTGTTGACTGAAGCGCCCATTTAAATCCTGATATCCAGCATTTAAAAACAGAGGATTTAGCAATGTATTTTAAATAGGAAACATGCATCATTTAGGCTTATTTACATAGTCTACTTTAAGACCTCGTAAAGTGGGATTGAGCCAAGTTGTGAAGCTAGAAATAGTTTTCTTGTACTTCACTTAAGCAGAAAATCAGTTTTGCAAGGTTTCTCTTTCATAACACAAAGATTTTCAAAGGTCACTTCCCTCTAGAGAGAGAAGGAGTAGAGGGGTAGGTACTTGAAAATACCTTCCCAGAAACTTTAGCATGTAGATCCATCCTTAAAAGTTTCATTTTCCCAATCTGACGTCTTTCCAAGACACCAAGAAGTAGTAGCCTAATTTTGCTGCAGAGCCTAGGCTATATCTGCTCCTTTCCTCTTTGAAGGTCATTCACTTTTTATATCTCTTTACAATCATTGTAGTATAAAGATAAAACTTCAAAATATTAATCTACCCTAGCATACTAATCAAATGAGGTACAAGAAAAATTTTGAGGCTCATGGGCCACCTTTGATGAATTCTGATTTATAAGATCTTAAAAATTTGTATACTTTTAGGCAAATTTATAGCAGTTCATATAACTGGCATACCAATAAAGTGAATACACCACTCAATGCCTTTTTTATGTTCTTTATGAATATGATAACTTCCACCCTCAGCTTTTGATAGAATCTGCTGCTCACATTTCCCTCCCCCTTGCCAAAATATTCAACATGTCCCTGGCCAAAAAGTCAGTACCAAATGACTGGAGAACAGCAAATATTAAACCAATTTTTAAGAAAGGTGACAAGGATAACCTGGGATATTATTGACCAGTAAGCCTAACCTCAGCCATTTGCAAGATCATGGAAGGTATCATTAACCATGCTCTAATAAACTATTTAGAAGAAAATACTCTTATTAGCAACAGACAACATGGATTTTGCAGGGGCAGGTCAATTGACACCAACTTTATTTAGTCATATGATCATGCAACTAAAATTTTGGATATGGGTAAACCAGTCAACATTATCTTACTCAACCAAGCCAAAGCCTTTGACAAAGTTGAACACTCATACCTGATGCTGAAGCTTAAGGCTTACCAGGTGCATGAGGATGTGATTGATTGGATTGGAGCATTCCTAACTGGAAGATCTCAACATGTCATGATCTACACTGATAATGGCTATCCAATTTTCTCCTCCACTTCCCCAGTTATAAGTGGCATCCCACAGGGAACCATCCTTAGGCCAACATTGTTCAGCATGTATATTAATGACTACAACCTATCTATGCAACCTTTTAACATTATATGCTGATGACTGTAAGCTCATTGGGCCTGCTGAAACTGAAGAAGAAAGAGCCTGCATTCAGCTGTACCTTGACAGGCTATCCTCCTGGTCATCAACTTGGGCCCTACTATTCAATGCAACTAAATGCAAGGTACTACACTTAGGGCACAACAACCCCTATCATCCCTACCATGTAGGGTGTGATTGGTTGGAAGCAGTTGCTGAGGAGAGAGACTTAGGCATCATTGTAGACAAGGATTTAAAATTCCACACTCAGGCTCAGGTTGCAAAAGCTAATCAAGCTGTTGGACTCATTAAGTGCTCTTTTGTAACCAGAAAGTGTGGAAATTGTAACCATGTGTGGTTACAAAACTTCATAAATCCCTTGTCTGTCCCCACCTTGAGTTTGGCTTGACTTTGGCCTTTCCCCAAAATAAAATGGACACAAGAGCCCTTGAAAGTGTCCAAAGGAAAGCAACCAAACTAGTCTGTGGCTTAAATAATACCCCTTACCAGGATCACCTAAGGTCTCTGAGCCTTCCAACCCTCAAATATCAAAGATATAGAGGAGATGTGATCATGGCATACAAAAGTTTTAAAACCAATCACCTGATGCAGATCTTCACCCCCTCCCTGGCTAACAATTCAAGAGGTCACAGTCTGAAGCTTCACCTGCCTGGATGTTGGAGAAGGGAATGATGTGGCTTCTTTTCCATTTGGGTGGTCCCCCTCTGGAACAGCCTATCCAAGTCTACCATCCAAGCTGAGACTCCCCACTCCTTCAAGGCTGGAGTTGACAGGGACTGGGAGAGGGCTGAGTGGAGGCTGGACTGGGAAGCAAAGCCAACATAATTACATCACTCACCACCAGTGAGAACTACAGGAGGATCTACCACCTTATCTTGCTGGCAAATGCAATTTAAGGTAATAATCACTTCTATTATAAATTCAAGTTTAAGCATTTTTAAATTAACCTAACCTATCCTTATTATAAATAATTTTAGCACTGAAAAAATGTAGCATTATTTTTTAAAAACAATGGAAAAAGATGGCACAGAGAAAACATTGTATTATTTTGTGGAAAACAAGCAATAAATCATACTTTAATTGAAAATTCATCATTTTAAGACCTCAAAAAGTGCTTAAATTTGAATTTGCAGTCGAAGCAATTATTATATTCATAAAGAACATAAAAAAAGCATCAAGTGGTATGCTCACTTTATTGGTAAATCAGTTATATGAACTGTCATAATTTTTTGAATATTTATCATTTTTAAGAGCTCAAAAAGTGCTTAAATTTGAATTCATGGTAGAAGCAATTATTATATTTGTAAAGAACATAAAAAAACACTTCAAGTGGTATATTCACTTTATTGGCAAGCCTGTTATATGAACTGCTATAATTTTACCTTTTCAAAGACTAGATCCAATGAAAGAGAGATTTTGAACCCAAATTAAAGTAATTTTTGCCTGACTTTGTTTAGATGTAAAATTGATCACTATTTCAGTAGTTAATTCACTAAAAAATTCTGTTTCACTACCTTGAAATTTAATTTTTTCACTAACCTAGACTATGCAATCTCCTAAGCTCTAGATATAAAAAAAAATTGGCAGAGAGAATAGCTTGATAAAACCTTTCTTGGGTATATTTTAGGCTCTGAATTTATAACTGAAACTTTTATCCACCTAATTCAACTGCTTTCCAAGGTAGCAAGAAACTCCTCAACTAGCTATAACACAACTAAACATAGACATAGCATAAAAACCAAGAACTGAAATAGTTAGAGGCCTATATATATGGTTGCCACATTAGGCATAGTTGTTTCTAAGGCAATTGGCTAGGTCACTTCCCCCTGGTCCACCAGTGGTTAATAAAAATATAGACATGTTAGTTAGTATTATAGCCTCTAATGATAAATAGAACAGTATAGCCTATGCCCTAAAATGACAAAATGTTTGGCAAAAATTTCAATTGTTGATTGAGCTGGAGAACTTTCTAAGGATAGGTGCTGCTGTGGAAAAAGTTGGGTTGCTAAGTAGCAATGCTACTTGGCAGTTTTCAAATTTGTTGCCAGATTTTATCTGAAAATACCATTTTTATATATAAAAATAGTTTTTGCTCAAAGAAAAGCTGTCAAAACATTAATTGTGTTCTGCCATGCAAAAAGTGGGGTAGCATAGTGCCAAAGCTCCTTGGCAGTTTTTGTGACCTAGTAAAATTTGTTGGTAGATTTTGTCTAAAATACCAGTATTTCCTCTATCCCCAAATTTTAGGGGATTTCCCCAAAAATCTGTCTTCTAAAAAAAGTGGTTCCCCAAAAACCCCTTTTACTCAGGGTTTTCACCCCTAATGATTTATGACTAGTGGGAATCCACCACTGGTAACTATCACTCTCACTTAACTTGACATAATTTTTTTTACCACTTTCCAAAGCTTTTGTTTCAACTGTTTACTACTCCTGAAAAATCAGACATAGATCATTTAATTACTGACCTTTCTTCTTATGCTAGTAAAAACATAATGTTTTTAAGCAATCAGCTGTTTTTCATGAACTGCTTTAGTCTCATTTTTGGAATTTGTCATTCACACTAGACCCTGAGTAGGGTCCCCAAAAAATTCGCGCCAACCCAAAAATTTATACATACTTCCCAATAACAAATACTATGTGTAAGCAATGGGCAAATTTTATAACTTAAAGACCTTTCGCCTGGGGTTGTGGGTGCTGGTGGTGGTTTCATGTTATATCCAAAGACATTGGTGCTGGACCTTTCTACTATGATGAACAAAATGGCTATCTCAAAACATTTATCAGACGATTTTGGGGGAAAAGGGTGGGGGAGGGGTCTAGTTGCCCTCCAATCACTTTGGTCACTTAAAAAGGACATTAGAGCTTTTAATTTCTGTTTGCCAATTCTTTTGATATATATATTGGTATCAAAATTCCGCCTTTTAGAGTTTCAGTTTCTTTTTAGATGGGTCACTCCTTAGTTACTGTTTGTTGCCATGAACTGTTTGATGTGGCCAAGTGCACAGTCGTTCTCTTTGGCTAAAAATGTTGTTGCTCTTATTTTCTTTCTGACCACATCCATGGAATTGGAATGTCTCTAGCCTCCTGTATTTAAAAAAATGCATTAAAGTTCTGGAACACCTGCCACTAAAATGGTATCTGGCCACATTGGCCTTTTCTCTATAAAATTAAGTAAAAATGGCAGCTAATCATATTGACGAAACGATGTTCCAAGTGTAGAAAATTCTTGTCTGATGTAGTGGAATACCAGACCAACTAAAAATGTTCCTTCAGCCAAATTAAAATGTAGACATTGGCTTCTATTATGAGATTTATTTCTTTTGAGAATATCTTACAGTAGCCTTGTCAAAATTTTCGACAGACAGGAACAAGCTCTGTCGAAATATAGGTGATTCTGTCAAAACTTCACTGAACACCTGAAACAGATGAGAAACAATTGATGTCGAAATTCAAGGGTCCTTTAACGAAGACATAGATGTCGAATTTACGGGTACTTTCTCAACAACAAGAGATTTTAATGATTATCATTTGTAATAATACTTCACATTAAAAAAAAGTTTTTTTAATTGTAGTTTTACTGCTTTGATGCTGGATTTTTCCATCATTTGAAGAACTGCCACCTGGCCTCATACTACGTTCATATTTTTAAGCATTTGGCTTGGTTGATCACAACAACCTAATTCATTTGTCACTGAATAAATTTGAAGTAGACCCTCCTTAGTAATTTTTGAGAGGTAATGCCATTATAATCTGTAAGCTAATGAAGGCAACAACCCCAGCATTAGTTCTTGTTGTTGGTCCTGATTCAAGGACCAGAGGCCATCAGTAGGAACTTGTAAAGCAGTCTAGCTTAATCAGGTTCAACTCTGAATTCTTCTCCTTAAGGATGGCTACAATTGAAACAAGCGTTCTAAAGATACAATTACTGCTGTGTTTGTTGACATTTTCAAATGAAGGCAGGATGCTGTGTAGTCTTCTAGGGAGTGGGAAGCTACTGATCATCCAACTGCACCTAATAACTAACAACTCTATAAGTAATTTATTGAGCATCATCTCTGGAGCTTCACAAGTAAAAATCCTTAGATTGTTCCAAGCTGCAATTTTAGGTAATACAGTTTTACCAGTAACATTAGCTGAAATAACAGCTACTGCTCCTGGATCATAATGGCGATTCTTCTTCACTTGAAAGTTTTTTTTTTTTTCAAAGTAAATCTTTTAATGTTCATTTACTATGGGCTAGATTTGTTTTTTACTACATTGTAGCATCACTGTATAGTATTAGTTCTATTAGATAAAAAAGGAACAAGGTGCTAGTCCTAAGATCTCTTTAAGGTCTAAACTGGGAATTCGCAATGTTAGTCATTATATTTGAAAAGAATTTGAAGGGTAAATTAATTGCTGTGTTCATCTTCTAGCTAGCAAATTGATTCTAACAAAAACATTGAGAAAGATTATGCATATTCATTCCTAGTTTGAAGGAACAGGATAGTAACCAAAGACTTTAACCATTTGACCTCGCCATTCAACGCTCTTTGTAAGTGTAATTGTTGTTACCATGGAAATTTTGGACCAGCCTCCCCCTGATGTGTCTGGATACATCCCTGATATATATTCAAAGCACTAAAAATTTATTTTTATTGTACTTTCAGGTTTACCTCCACTGACTTTCTAAGTTTATAAAAAAAAAAAATAATTAAAGAGCCATATTAAGGCACGCTGAAATAAAGTCCTAAGGTTATTCAAGCTTAAAATGACCAAGAATTGTAATTAAATAAAACCCAAAATGAAGAGAAATTAAAATACATAATAATTTAAAAAAAAGATACTGATATGTATGAATAAAGAAATCCAAAAGCAAGTAAAAATTAATTTGAATACTCAAGTCAAAGTTAAAACAAACAAAATTGCTACGAGCAGGAGTTAGGCTCCTAGCCCTTGCATCATTTATGTTTTATTGAAAACCACATGTATTTTGAACAGTGCTATTCCAATTTTCAAACAATCCAAAAAAAATAAAAATAAATCAATGTAGTAATCAAGATTATAGGAAAGAACTAATTATAATAAGGTAAGTATAAAATATAGTAAGGCAAACATATGCTTCCCAAAGATGTCAATAATTCTAGATTTTATTTAATTATATTTTTTTCCAATTGCTGTAAATTTGAAAAAAATGTTTATAAATTATTTTGTTTTCAATAAAGTCAATAGGATTGGGAACTTAGGATTAGGAGAGGGGGAAGTGATAGTAGCCAAACTTCTATTTCGTGTAATTTCGTCTCTTTTAGGTTTGATTTGGGTATTTAATTTCATTTGTTTTAGGGTTTTTTATTCATCTATGTCAGTATATTTATGTTTAATATTATCATTTACTTTAATTTCTGTTGGTTTTGGGTTTCATTCGATAGTCATCTCCGGTCGTTTTAAGGCTCTTTACATTTCTTTGAAAAACTCTTAGTTTAGAAACTTTGTTTTTTACTTGATTTCTTTTTGATTTTGATTGTCTAAATTTTATTATTGATTACCATATGTTTTATATATATATATATATATATATATATATATATATATATATATATATATATATATATATATATATATATATATATATATCTATATATATAAAAATAAGTTGTCTGTGTGTGGATCTGTGGATCAGGTGACGTCATGTTTCTGTGTCGACTGACGTCATGTTTTCGACTGACGAAATTACGAAATTACATTGGGACACAAATGACGACCAGGACACCGGCACATAGGGAATATAAATGACGACCGGGACACTCAAAGAGAAAGCGACCGGGACACAAGGAATGTTCAATTAGCAATCACCATCAACAAAACACCGTCAACAAACCATCACAAATGACGACCGGGACACAGGGAGTATAAATGACGACCAGGACATAAGTAAAAAAAAACTAAAAAAAAAGGTAAAAACTACAAAAAAACTAAAAAGAAAAAAACAAACTAAAAACTAATAAAAAAACTAAAAAAGCTAAAAAACTAGAAAAACTAAAAACTAAAAAAAACTAAAAAAAGGAAACAAAAAGAAAAATAAAGGAGAAAAACAAAACTAAAAAAATAAAAATAAAAAAAAACTAAAAAGAAAAAAGAAAAAAAAAACTAAAAAAATGTAAAAACCAAAAAAACTAAAAAGAAAAAAAGGGGAAAAATACAAAAATTTATTTCATCATTTACCATTTCAAAAACGAATGTATATACAGACTGGGACACCGGAATACAAATGACGACTGGGACACAGGGAATATAAATGACGACTGGGACACAGGGACACAACTACAAAAGGGGCGCCGAGGGGCACAGGGGGATATATAAATGACGATGGGGACACAGAGAATGTTCGATTAGCAATCACCATCAACAAAGCTCAAGGGCAATCATTAGAATCATGAGGTATAACTAAAAAAAACTAAAAAAAAGGCAGAAAACTAAAACCTAAAAAAAATACCAATTCAAAAACGAATGTATATACAGACTGGGACACCGGGACACGAATGACGACCGGGACACAAGGAATATCAATGACGCCCGGGACCCTCAAAGAGAATTCACAGACTGGGACACCGGGACATAAATGACGACCGGAACACATGGAATATAAATGACGACCGGGACACCGGGGGGCACACGGGGATATATAAATGACGACGGCGACACAGGGAATCGTCGATTAGCAATCACCATCAACAAAGCTCAAGGAAATCATTAGAATCATGAGGTATAGATCTGAATACGGATTGTTTTCCCATGGACCATTATATGTTGCATGTTCAAGAGTCGGTAAACCTGACAATCTATTTATATGCACAGACAATGGGACAGCAAAGAAAGTTGTATATTCGCAAGTTTTACGTAGTTAAAAACACACATATATATATATATATATATATATATATATATATATATATATATATATATATATATATATATATATATATATATATATATATATATATATATATATATATATCTATATTCACAGGTGGGACATAGGGACACAACTACAATGGCGCGTAACTAACATGGCGCGTAACGACTTACGCGCGCGGGGGGGCTTGGGGGGGGGGCGCGAAGCGCCCCCACCAACTAGGTGTTGGGGTGGTGCGAAGCGCCACCCCAACAGCTAGTATATATATATATATATACTAGCTGTTGGGGTGGCGCGAAGCGCCCCCCAACAGCTAGTATATAAGCACTAGTAACAGCTAGTGTATAGCACTAGTATATAAGCACTAGTAACAGCTAGTGCTTGGGGGGGGGGGCGCGAAGCGCCCCCACCAACTAGGTGTTGGGGTGGCGCGAAGCGCCACCCCAACAGCTAGTATATATATATATATACATATATATATATATATATATACATATATATAGTATATATATATATATTTTTTTCTTTTTTAGTTCTTTTAGTTTTTACCTTTTTTAGTTTTTTTTAGTTTTTTAGATGAAAATTTTTTTTAGTTTTTTCCTTTTTTTCTTTTTAGTTTTTTATTGGTTTTTACCTTTATTTTAGCTTATTTTTCAGTTTTTTCCTTTTTTTTTAGTTTTTTTTTTATTTTTTATTTTTTTTAGTTTTTTACCTTTTTTTAGTTTTTTTAGTTTTTTTAGTTTTTTTAGTTTTTTAGCTTTTTTACTTTTTTTATTAGTTTTTAGTTTTTTTGTAGTTTTTGCCTTTTTTTAGTTTTTTCAGTTTTTTTTTTAGTTTTTTATTGGTTTTTACCTTTATTTTAGCTTATTTTTCAGTTTTTTCCTTTTTTTTTAGTTTTTAGTTTTTTTAGTTTTTTACCTTTTTTAGTTTTTTTAGTTTTTTTAAGTTTTTTAGCTTTTTTATTTTTTTTATTAGTTTTTAGTTTTTTTTTGTAGTTTTTGCCTTTTTTTTAGTTTTTTAGCTTTTTTATTAGTTTTTAGTTTTTTTTGTAGTTTTTGCCTTTTTTTAGTTTTTTTTAGTTTTTTAGCTTTTTTATTTTTTTTATTAGTTTTTAGTTTTTTTTGTAGTTTTTGCCTTTTTTTAGTTTTTTCAGTTTTGACGTCACCTGATCCAGTTTTTTCAGGTGACGTCACCTGATCCACGATCCACAGATCCACAGACAACTTATTTTTATATATATAGATAGTTTTTTTTTTTTACTTATGTCCTGGTCGTCATTTATACTCCCTGTGTCCCGGTGCTTTGTTGATTGCTAATCGAACATTCCTTTTGTCCTGGTCGCTTTCTCTTTGAGTGTCGTCATTTATTTTTTTCTTTTTTAGTTCTTTTAGTTTTTACCTTTTTTAGTTTTTTTTAGTTTTTTAGATGAAATTTTTTTTTAGTTTTTTCCTTTTTTTCTTTTTAGTTTTTTATTGGTTTTTACCTTTATTTTAGCTTATTTTTCAGTTTTTTCCTTTTTTTTTAGTTTTTTTTATTTTTTATTTTTTTTAGTTTTTTACCTTTTTTTAGTTTTTTGTTTTTTTAGTTTTTTAGCTTTTTTACTTTTTTTATTAGTTTTTAGTTTTTTTTTGTAGTTTTTGCCTTTTTTTAGTTTTTTCAGTTTTTTTTTTAGTTTTTTATTGGTTTTTACCTTTATTTTAGCTTATTTTTCAGTTTTTTCCTTTTTTTTTAGTTTTTTTTAGTTTTTAGTTTTTTTAGTTTTTTACCTTTTTTTAGTTTTTTTAGTTTTTTTAGTTTTTTAGCTTTTTTATTTTTTTTATTAGTTTTTAGTTTTTTTTGTAGTTTTTGCCCTTTTTTAGTTTTTTTAGTTTTTTAGCTTTTTTATTAGTTTTTAGTTTTTTTTGTAGTTTTTGCCTTTTTTTAGTTTTTTTAGTTTTTTAGCTTTTTTATTTTTTTTTATTAGTTTTTAGTTTTTTTTGTAGTTTTTGCCTTTTTTTAGTTTTTTCAGTTTTGACGTCACCTGATCCAGTTTTTTCAGGTGGCGTCACCTGATCCATCCACAGATCCACACACAGACAACTTATTTTTATATATATAGATATATGCCCCCAACACCTAGTTGGTGGGGGCGCTTCGCGCCCCCCACAAGCCCCCCCGCTCGCGTAAGTCGTTACGCGCCATATTAGTTACGCGCCATTGTAGTTGTGTCCCTGTGTCCCACTTGTGAATATAGCTAAATATATATATATATATATATATATATATATATTTAACTACGTAAAACTTGCGAATATACAACATTCTTGGCTGTCCCATTGTCTGTGCATAAAAAAAGGTAAAGGTAAAGGATGCGGCATTAGACTTTGCAGTCCGTACTGGCGGTGCTGATCTCCGTTTCTTGGCCCTTCAGCCAGGAAGTACACTGGGGGGTTGGGGGCCAGCCATCCTGTGCTTTCTCACACCCTTCCTATATCTATTATTATATGTCTGTGCATATAAATAGATTGTCAGGTTTACCAACTCTTGAACCTGCAACATATAATTGTCCACGGGAAAAACAATCTTTATTCAGATCTATACCTCATTATTCTAATGATCGCCCTTGAGCTTTGTTGATGGTGATTGCTAATCGAACATTCCCTGTGTCCCCGTCGTCATTTATATATCCCCTGTGCCCCCCGGCGTCCCCGTTGTAGTTGTTTCCCTGTGTCCCAGTCGTCATTTGTGTCCCGGTGTCCCAGTCTGTAATTTCTCTTTGACTGTCCCGGTCGTCATTTATATTCCCTGTTTCCCGGTGTCCCGGTCGTCATTTTTGTCCTGGTCGTCATTTATATTCTGGTGTCCCGGCCTGTAATTTCTCTTTGAGTGTCCTGGTCGTCATTTATATTCCCTGTGTCCCGGTCGTCATTTGTGTCCCGGTGCTTTGTTGATGGTGATTGCTAATCGAACATTCCTTGTGTCGCGATCGCTTTCTCTTTGAGTGTTCCGGTCGTCATTTATATTCCCTATGTCCCGGTGTCCCGGTCGTCATTTGTGTCCCGATGTCCCGGTCTGTAATTTCGTCAGTCGACAAACATGACGTCAGTCGACACACAAACATGACGTCACTCGACAGACACACAGACAAACAACTTATTTTTATATATATAGATATATATATATATATATTGTACCGGGAGTTCGGCTTCTCTGCCGGGTCAAGGGACTGGGCACGCGGTTCTATGTTTCTGCAATTATCAAGATTATCAAAATCTTTTCTAACGTTATCAAAACCTTAAATTATACTATCAAAGGTTCACATGATATTACCAAATCATGTTAAATATTACAGAATCTAGTCTTGTATTATCATGGCTCTTGCAAAATCGTGTCTGTTACTATCAAAATATTGTCAGGCATTAACAGATCTTGTGTGGTACTATCAAAATATTTTCTGATAATATCAAACATCTTGCACTACTTCAAAATCTTGCCTGATATAACGAGAATCCTCTATTGCATTATCAAAACCTGGCGTGGTATTATCAAGATCATGCAAGCTATTACCAAAATCATGCGTGGTATTATCAAAATCTTACCTGGCACTATCAAAATATTTTCTGGTACTAACAAAACGTATCTCATATTGTCATTTCTAAAAATGATGTCATCAAATTATGTCTGCTATTATTAGAATTTAATGTCGTAATATGAAATCGTGTTTGCTATATTCAAGATCATTAAAATCTCTTCAAGTATTACCAAACTCTTTTATGATATTAACAAAATCTTGTCTGATATTATGAAACATATCCGACTACACTATCAAAATATCGTCTGATATAATGAGAATCCTCTCTGACAATATCAAAACCACACAAGATACTATCAGAATCATGCAAGTTATTAGCAAAATCTTACATGGTATTATCGTAATCTCACAAGCTAGTAACGAAATATCTTCAGCAACAATCAAAACGTGACTGCTATTACCAAAATCTAATATGATGTTATCAAAATCATGTTACCTATTAACGAAACTTAACATAGTACTATCAAAATCATGTTTGCTATTATCAATACTATCAAGATATTGTCAAATATTATCCAAACCTTACATTATATTATCAAAGTCTCTCATAATATTACCAAACTATATTAAGTATTACTAAATCTTGTCTTGTATTATCAAAGTCTCGTGAGATATTGTGAGAATCCTATCATGCATTACCTAAATCTTGCAAGTAGTTATCAAAATATAGAATAGTTCTAGCAAAATCGTGCCTGTTACTGTCAAAATATTATCAGTCGTTACCAAAATCTTAAGTGGTATTATCAAAATCTTGCCTGATATTATCAAACATCTTGCACTGCACTATCAAATCTTACCTTATGTAACAAGAATTCCCTGCTGCATTATCAAAACCTGAAGATATATTATCAAAATCATAAGTTATTAACAGAGTCTTGCTCGTTGTTATCAAAATCTTACCTGGCATTAACAAAATATTTTCTGGTACTATCAAAACGTGTCTGATATTGTCAAAATCTAAAATTTTCTCATTAAAATTCTGTCTGCGATTACCAACATTTAACGTAGCATAATTAAACCTAAGATCCTATCATCAAGATATGACCAAAATCTGTTCAAAATCTCGACGAATATAATGAAAATTTTCTGTGGTATTATCAAAATCTTGCAAGTTATTAACAAAATATTGCATGGTAGAATAAAAATCTTAAATGATATTAACATAATATCTGCAGCTACAATCAGAACGCATCTGGCCATAACCAATATCTAGTACGTTGCTATCAAAATCATGTTACCTATTAACAAAGTTTTACATATTGCTATCAAAATCATGTTTGCTATTATCAGGATTGTCAAAATCTTATCAAATATTATCAGAACCTTACATGATATTATCAAGCTCTTGCATGCTATTACCAAATCATGTTTGAATATTACAAAATCTTGTCTTGCATTTTCAGAGTCTTGTGGATATATTATGAAAACCCTTTCCAGTATTACCTAAATCTTGTAAGTTATTATTACAATCTAGAATGATGCTAGCAAAATCGTGTCTGGTACTATCAAAATATCAAGTATTACCAAAATATTGTGTGGTATTATTAAAATCATGCCTGAAATTATAAAGTACCTTGTCATTATCAAAATCCTACATGGTATAATGAGAATGCTCTATGATATCATCAAAACTTTATATATTATTATTACAATCTTGCAAGTTATTACCAAAATCATGCATGTTATTATGAATATTTTACCTGATATTAACAACAATATTTTTATGGTAATACCAAAATATATCTGGTATCATCAAAACTGACATGATGTTATCTAAATCGTGTCTGCTAGTACCAAATTTAATATAGTGTAATCATATCAAGATTATGAAGATTTCAAAATCCCAAAAGTCGTATTCCCAAAAAGTATTCCCAAAGTCGTGTACGATACTTTCAAGTTCTTGTCTGATATTATGAAATATCTCTTACTATGTTGTCGAAATGTTGACTGGTTTAATGAGAATCATTAATAACAATATCAAAACCATATATGGTATAATCAAAACCATGCAAGTTATTAACAAAATCTTGCAAGGTATTATATAATCGCGCAAGGTATTAACAAATGTTTTCAGCTCTAACCAAAATGTGTCTGCTATTGCCAAAATCTAATATGGTGCTATCAAAATCATATTACCTATTACTGAAACTTAAAATAGTGCTATCAAAATCATGTCTGCTATTATCAATATTATCAAATTCTTGTCAAATATTATCAAAAATTCACATGATATTATCAAAATCTAGCATGATATTGCCAAATCCTGTTAAATATTACCAACTCTTGTTTTGCATTATCCAAGTCATGTAAGATATTATGATATTGCTTTCTAGCAATAGTTTTAGCAAAATTGTGTCTGGTACTTGATAAAATATTATCAAGTATTATTGAAATCTTGTATGGTATTATCAAAATCTTGTCTGATTTTATCAAAAATATTGCACTACTTTATCCAAATCTCACCTGATATAATGAGAGCTCTCTATTGTATTATCGAAACCTTGTGTGGAATACTAAAATCATACAACCTATTATAAAAATCTTGTAAAAATTCTAAGCCTCCCTAAAATTCTAAAACTATAGATGGCACCACAACTCATCTGTTCAGTTAAGCCTCATTGTGTTAACTGATGTTGAGTTAGGTTCGCTTCGGGTTAGTAAGCGTGCGCGCACGATAATTTCTTGCAAGGTAATGTAATGTGATAATGTAGTGCAAAAACTTCGATAATATTGGACCGGGTGCTTATAGTACCACACATCATTTTGGTAATGCTTTGTAATACATTGCTGTATTAGCAATACATTGCTAATAGCTTGCATGATTCTGATAGTACCGTGTGTAGTACCGTGTGTGGTTCGATTACCAGAGAGGATTCTCAATGTCAGTTTTTTGATAATCGGGGCTGTGCGATTCAGGCGGGGCATTAGTGGTGGAACCGGAACCAGAATTGGAATTAAGACTGGTGGGACCGGAATTGGAACCGTTGGAACCATGCAACTGGGGACAGAAGTTGCGGAACCAGAACTGATGGAACCAGAATCTGTGTAACTTTAGTTGGAACTGGGACTGAAATTGATCGAGCCTGCTGCGGAAATGGTTGGATTGGAACCATGATATCGGGGGAAGAAGTGGCAAAACCAGAACCGACGAAACCAGAATCGCTGGAACCGGCTGAACCAGGGTGAAAGTCAGCAGTATCGGGATGGAATCTGTGTAACCGGGGAGCAGAAGCGGGTGGAAGCAGATTTGGATATCACTTTATTAGAAAAAATTATATAGAAATTGTCTTAAGGATGATGTGGGGTGCTATAGTGTTCCGGAGGTCCAGTCATAGACGGAGGCACAGTGGTGAGAATTGATTTGGTGTTTCACGCTGAGGATGAATCGTAAAAACACGAACCAATGGATTTAAAGCATAATTTTTAACTTTAAAATATCTGAAAAATGTCTTAGGAATGATTAGGGGTGCCAGAGGTCCAGTAATAGTGTGGCATGGTGGCATGAAACTTGATTGTCTTGCAAAAACTTGAACTAATGAATTTAAAGCAGGATTTTTGACAAGGAAATATCGGGAAAATGTATTAGGAATAATGAGGGTGCCAGAGGGCCAGAAATATTTTGGCACGGTGACATGAACTGACATGATGTATCACGTTTAGTACGTCTTGCGAAAACACAAACCAATGGATATAAAGCATGATTGTTAAAGAGAAAAAATATATGAAAAGCGTCTTAGAAGTAATTATGGGTGCCAGAGGGCCAGTCATAGTATGGCATGGTGGTGTGAATTGACATGGTGTATCACGCTGAGGATGGCTTGCGTAAACACGATCCAATGAATTTAAAGTACATTTTTAACAAGAAAATACCTCAAAATGTCTTAGAAATGATGTGGGGTAGCAGGGGGTGTCGTGTGCCATCCATAGTTTGCCATGGTGGTGTTAATTTCTATGGGAGCATCACGTTGCGCGTGGGTTGCAAAAACATGATCCAATAAATTTAAAGCATGATTTTTAGCAAGAAAATACCCGGAAAATGTCTAAAAACATATTTTTTATCATGAAAATATCTAAAAAATGCCTTTGGATTGATGACGGTACTGTATCGTTGTTATGGTGACGGTAACTGCCTTGGACTATCATGATATAATAATGAAATGTTATATTCTAGCAGTTCAAATAAAAGTTGTCTATTAGGATATTCAGACGTCAGAAAACACTCAAGTGAGGATGACGGGTACCAGATGGTGCCACTAGGCAGGCATATTGTGCCACGCTGGCGTAAATTGCCAGGAGTCATCAGAAGAAACGTTATTGCGAAATTTTCATTAAGTTTAAATGATCGATTCTGGCGTAAACGAATATTTTTATAGAAAAAAGCTCGAAAAATGCCATATTTTTAGCAATGCTTGTCAGAGGGTGCCCTTTGTCAGCCATTTAGTGTTACAGGCTGGGAATCGCCAGAAAATAATACCTATATAAAAAGTGAATAAAATATAGAATTAAGTCACACGTGAATTTACTTTGAATTTACCTATATTAAGCTATCCCCTCCTCTCAAGGGATCTTGGATTTATTAATTAAAAGTATTGGTTTTCATTTAGTATTATGTTTTTGATGTTTTGGATTTACCTATGGTGAATTTTTCAGTATTTATGTTGGTAATCCTTGATTGAACGACTTTCTAATTGAAAATATCTCCTTCCTACCTGTATGATATTGATTTCAGTATCCTAAGAATAAAATGTTTTAATAATGCTTGTAAATTTGTTTTTATTAATAAAACTTGTGTGTACAAAAAACTTCACTCTTTAAGTTTCTTGTTTCAGGATATAATTACAATATATTTCTCTGATGCAATTTAAGCATCTCGTAGCCTATGTACATAGGTATGCTCGTTCAAGATTGCCTCTAATATAAGTGTAAAATTCCCTGTAGTGAAGAGGAAAAGAAAGACTTTTGATAGTATATAAAGATGTGCGACATTCTAGCCATAATGACACTCTCGCTTTTATTTCGTCTGGGACAATACATTCAAGTTCCTATAAAGTTAAAGACAATTGCTAAAATAATGATCTTCACTATGAGTAATAATCGTTCACTAATGATAAATAATGATCGTTCACTAAGAACGATCGCCAATATTATCTGATAATACACTCTAAAGCATTACTTAACATGCAGGTGCCCATCAAATGTAACCAATATCTAGTATTCGATTTCCCCCCTGCGAGTTAATTATTGCAGACATAAGAAAACACGCGATCCATTTAATCATTCTAGAAAGGCGGGCAGGGAATTCTCCGTGCATGGAGTAGGCAATCACATAGAACTTATTTCCCGGGTAAAAATATTAGAATGCTTTCTTGGTCCAACTGTTTAGTGCTCCTTTCCGTCGAAGGAAAATCTCATTTGAATCCTAATATGGACAAAACTCTTTAGAATATAAAGGTTCCCCGAAAAAAAAGAAAGAAAACCATATTGAAAAAAATGAAATCGTGAAGAAAAAAATCTCTGCAAGTATTAAGTAACATCCTACATGTGTATAGTCAGTATGTAACATCCCACGTGTGTATACTGCTCTATTACAACTGGGGAGTCCCTACGGGCCTTAAAGAAACAAGTTGCACGAGAATGCGTCGTTTTCAGTTACAACCAGAGGTTCTCCACTCGACTAGCGGTCCCTTTGTTGGAATTGGCTGCGTGAGCCTGGGTGGAATTGGATGCTATGGCCCCGTTGGAATTGACTGCAAGGGTCCCTCGTTGGGATTGGTTGCTAGTTCCCTCTCGTTGGATTTATGCCAGGAGTCCCTGTTGGTTAGGTTAGAGGCCCGGTGAAATTGAATGCTTGGCCCCCCGGTGGAATTGTATGCTAGGGCCCCCATTAGAATTTGTTGCTAGAGCCCCTCCTCCCCATTAGAATTGGATACTAGGCTCCCCCGGGAGGGTCGTTTTATATCCAAAAGCATAGTTATTGGGCCTTTCAACTGGGGCGTACCTGCTTGACTAACGGACTCGAAAAACTCCTATTCCGTAACAACCAAAGAAAGTATTTCGTAAGTAAACAAACCCTATAACGTAACAAACACCTGCATCTTTTAGAAAACATTCCTTATTACGTAACAAGCACCTGTGTCTTGATTAAGTTCCTAAAAAAAATTTCAGGATCGGGATTCGAAGGGGTATTGGACGGTCGGATTTGTTGATAGCACACTACTCACAGTCGTAAATTGTTGTTATCGCAGTTGTAGTAGCTACAGTTGCAAGGCGTTGTAGTGGCAAGTAGTCTTGGCTGCAGTCACAACTAGTCATAATAGCAGTTGTAATAGTAGTAGTAGCCTTGAAAGTTTTAAGTGAAATCTTATTTAGTTCAGTAGTCCTTAATGTTCTCTAGAGTTTTACCATAATACTCTTGGCATTTCTGGATTCATCCAGGATCAAACAATCCCTCTTTCCCAATGATTAATCCTGTGTTTAAATAATGAACAGCTTGAAAAATTTACTACCCTCTGCCTCGGGGCTGCGGGAAGGGGGCGCGGTATCTGTGGCGGCATAGTAATTAAACCTTTTGGACCATTTTGAACCAATTGACTTTTTCAAAATTTCGATCAATGTTGCAGGATAGGGGTATCTAAAAAGGGTGTTTGATGGCTGATTACCTTCGTCCACTTTCCAAGCCCCTCCCTCCACATGCCCTAAAAGTTTCAACTAAATAACCTAAGCCGCTTTTGAAATATTGCTGATGCGCCCTTTTGACCCCCAGCATGTTCATAGCAAGTTTTAATTTTATTCATTGTTACCCTCAACCTTTTCTGAAAAAAATTACAAGTAAGAGTAGCCACAGTTTCAAATAGATGCAGTTACAGTCGGGAGTATTTGCAAGTAGGCACATGCACAGTCTCAAATAGTCGTATTTGAAGCTGCAAGTAGTTATAATTGCAAGTAGTTGCAGTCGCAGGTGATCGTAGTTGCAGTCACAAGTATTTGCAATCGCACTTGGGACTGGTCGCAAGAAAGTTCCCTGATGTCCCTTAAAGTTTCAAGTTAATATCCATCTTAAGATATAGCCAATCCTAAGATATTGCAGGTATGCTATTTGGATAACCTGGATGCACATAATGTCTTTCGGTCTATTTCAACACACCCTCATTATTTCCTGAAGTTTGACCTTAATGCCCTTTGCCTTTTCGAACAAACCCAGAATAAAATATTCCCCGATTTTCGAATGATAAATCGTGCATGAAAAAATTGGAGAAACTGCATCATTTATAATCTTTGCTCTCTGGGCTGTGGGGGGCATATCATCTTAGGCACATCTATAAAACTTTTTCATTATTTCGAAAAAATGGCTGTTCCAAAATTTAGATGAATGCTGAGGGGGAGGGACACCTAAAAAGAGTAAGAAATGGCTGGTTGTCCTTTGATCATTTTCAATCATTCCCATCAATAAGCTGTGAAAGTTTCCATCGAATACCCTCAGCTGTTCCTGAGATATTGTTGATATGCTCTTTTGACAACCGGCATGCACATAATCTGATTTTTTCTTGTTGCAAGAAATACCTCTTTTTAAATTATAAACGCTGTAGTAATTGGTACAAAGGGCTCTCTTGGGAAGTCTAATTTATCAAAGAGTTCGTGATAACGCACTGTAAGTAAGGAGCGACGCGGCTCAATAGTAATCAAAAATCTAAAAACCAGAATTTCTATACCAATAGACATATCAAAAGGATCGGCTTATTATGCTGATACCAAATATATAAGACTCATTAAGTTTAGTGCTACCTATCAAAAGCTGTGAGCCTAAAAAAAATTTGTCTGATTTTCAAAAAAAGGGGAACACACCCTCTAAAAGCCGAGGAAGCTTAATGGAAATCACAAAATCAGATTCAGAGTATCCAAGAACCTCATTATAGTAGTTTTAAACTTTTATCTGTAAAAATGTGGAATTTTGCATTTTTGCCAGAAGAAAGGCCACAGATGCGTGTTTGTTTCTTTGTTTGTTTTCCCCAACTTCAATTGAAAGTTTTTTTTTTACTGAAAGTAAGGGGCAACAATAAAACTCAAAACGAACAAAAAATATTCTGCATATTAAGAGGCTGCCCCCTCCTCAATACCTTGCTCTTTACGCTTAAGTTTGATTGTTTGTCTCAGTTTTTCAAGAACGACTCCTGAAACACGGGGGCCGTTTTGTTACAGTAAGAATGTTTCTTTAAAATGTGTAAAAACTTTAGTGTGAAGAGTAAGGTATTGAAGGGGGGGGGGGGGGCTTCATATACAGAATAATTTCCGTTCGCTCTGAATTTTAATGTAGCTCCTTACTTTCAGTTGAAAAAACTTTTCTTTTATTTAATTGTATGATAAAGCTGCATTTTCCTGGGATCAAATTCCTTCTGCAATAAAATCGTTTGACGCTCTCCTATAGGTCTGACCTGTCTGTGACTTTGCTTGTGATCTACTCAAATAAATCCAAACAGTCCAAATTTTGTGAACTGGATCATACGTTTGTGGATTTTTACAAGGTTGTGGCCTGACATGCGCTGAAGAAGTATGTCTCTGCTGCAATTTTATAGTTTCCCAGAATAGATGAAAGAAGCCCAATATCATTTACCCCTCCTTCCTTCTGTGTGAGACTTTGTTCATTTGTTAATGCCATTTTTGTTTATCTGTTGCTTAATTCAATATCTTGCAGGAGTAGGATGGCATCATTGAGTACAGTGCCCTTATCCAACTCTGAATCAAGGCCTGAGTTACCTCCTCAGAATGTCCAAGCTACTAAAGGGCAGCCACCACTAAGGCCTTCGTCACCAACTCCAGTTCTAAGGAATTTGTCAGGCGAAGCTAAGCTCAGTAAAAGTGTGGGGGAAATTATTGCCAATGCTGCTCTAGAGGCTAAAGAGTGAGTTTTCAATTATTTTCTTTTTTTAACAATATTATCATCACCAAAAAATGCAATGGCAATATAAATTTTATTATCCAATAAACCAATTTAAATAGCTGCTGTTAAGGTATGTACTGTCCACTATCATTAGTAAAAGAAGCTAGAATTTACTTATAATGCTGTGTTTTTTTTTTGTATCTCTGTACGTCCTGGGTATACAGATATCCTGGGCATATAAAGCTTCCAAAAGTAAAAAAGATGAAATGTTCGAAAATATATAAATTCATAGAAAAGGTTGTAAGTGCTGTTGAGTATAATTTTTTTGCATATACGTATAATTCTTCTAAACATTCTCAATAGCCAGGTTTCTTTTTTTTTCAAGACGGGTTTTGAGAACTTTCGGTTACGACGAACTGTGGTTCGCTCTTTACTAGGTGGTGGACATTGCTTCCGTCATAATTTTGGAAACTTTGTCCTGCACCTCCTTTTCATGCGTACTTTCCTATCTTGTATCCAACTATAACTGTTCACTTTAAAAGGCCTGTGCCTTTTATAATGATACCGAGCATCGCTAGACTACTAATGGCGCTGGTGTTTTTTCTTCCAATTTAACTGAACATTGGCATGCCTGTTGTAGCTCTTTGCACCTATGTCAATTAAGATAGATTTAGTATCCTATCTAGGTTCAACCGATTAGAAAAGTTTTCTTGGAGATGCAAAAATGCCACCTGTAATTAAGCTAAGACTTGCTACTTTGAAGATTCTTTCCTTATATGTCTTGTTAAGTCAGAGCTAAAAGATGTATTTTGAAACGCAATGTTTCTTAGTATAAATTGTATTAATTCGTAGTAATAAATTGTTTCCGGTGTAGATGGAGCATCGATGTGACCTTTCTTAATTAAGAAAACACTAATGTTGTACACCAGCTTGCCTTGTTCTTTACAGTCTGAAAAATGAAGACGAGAATTTTAATTCTATATTAGTCATCATGATAATTCTATTAATCTACATTATTAATTACTAATCTGTATTAATTATTCTATATTAATCACCACAAGGAGTAATTTTAGATCCATGTTTGTCAAGATAGAGTGTTTGAGAAATAAATGAAATATCTCAGAAATCGTGTGCGTTTGTTTTTTAAGGAAGGTTCTTGGGGACTCCCTTTCCTCAGCATGCTTGCTTTACTAAGATCAATAGCAAACATTGCAAATGGGTATCACGGACTGTTTTACTGGGATCTAATACTTTTCTTTATTTTTCTTGTGAGGGACTTATAATTAGACTTAAGTATTCCCATGGAAATAGTCAATACAGAACTTTGAATTGTGATTCAGTGTGCATTGCTAGTCCATCGAACTTTTAATTCAAGTCGCTTTTTGATCCTAAGTAAAGTTTGAGAAAGTTTTCAACCGTTCGGAATTTTCTGTTTAATTAAATCCACAATAGAAAAGTATTTCATGTCTGGGTGATTAATTTAATTTATCTCTTAGTCAAGGTTTAACTTTGTCTTTTACAATGTAAAGTTGTCTTAATTAAATATTTACTGGGATTTTGTTCATTATCTGATCTCAAATATTTATTTTGATTTCAAGAACAATCTCTGGGAAATATTTTGCTCTTGCTACTTCTAAAACTTTTTGTCGACTTGTCTTGTCATTAAATTGTGTAATTTAAATATTTTGTATATGAACTAGAAGCAATTTTTTTTTATTTTGATAATAGTTTGGCCGATTTAGTTTTATAATCTGAAACAATATGTGTCATAAAGCGATTTAATTGACATTACTTTTCGTTCCCCGTTTTGTTAATTTTCGTGGTATCATTTATTAGTTTATGCATATTTTTGGCTATAACCTACTATTGTACAAACTCATCGTGGTTGCAGCGATATCTACGGTCAAGTAACAAAGGCCCTTAATAGCAAAGAATTATAGTTTATTTTGTATTTTTATTGCACAGTATTTCCAATTTTTTCCTAAATATTGAAAACTTGTTGAGATTACGTCCTGTCTCCTTTTAAGCAAAAATGACAATGTTTCATGTGTAGGCATGCTGAGGGGTTGGTCTCCCGTAAACGAGGGTGGATCATTAATGGGAAAACAAAAATTAAATTCATTTGAGAATCAAAAACCAGCAGAAATTAAATTACTGTTAAGGTTTTTTCTTTAAAAACACTGGTAAATAGTAACGTCAAAACATAAAACATGCCAAAACTACCATGAAGAGGGGTTGCGGTCGTGAAATTAAGTCAAAGTGTTGTTCATTCTTTCCTAATCTATATATATAAAAATAAGTTGTCTGTGTGTGGATCTGTGTGTGGATCAGGTGACGTCATGTTTGTCCGCATATGACGTCTGAATTATTTCACACTAATACAAAAGAAGAAAAAAACTAAAAAAGGTAAAAACTACAAAAAAAACTAAAAAGAAAAAAAAACTAAAAAAGCTAAAAAACTAAAAAAAACTAAAAAAAGGTAAAAATCTAATAACTAAAAAAAAACTGAAAAAAATAAAAAAAGGCAAAAACTACAAAAAAAAATAAAAACTAATAAAAAAACTAAAAAAGCTAAAAAACTAAAAAAAACTAAAAAAAGGTAAAAAACTAAAAAAAACTAAAAACTAAAAAAGAAAAAAACTAAAAAAAAGGAAAAAACTGAAAAATAAAAGAGAAAAAGAAAACTAAAAAAATATGAATAAATATTTATAAAAATAAGTTGTTTGTGGGTTATGTCTGTCTGTCTGTCTGTCGAGTGACGTCGTGTTTGTCCGCATATGACGTCTGAATTATTTCACACTAATACAAAAGAAGAAAAAAAACTAAAAAAGGTAAAAACTACAAAAAAAACTAAAAAGAAAAAAAACTAAAAAAGCTAAAAAACTAAAAAAAACTAAAAAAGGTAAAAAACTAAAAAAAAACTGAAAAAACTAAAAAAAGGCAAAAACTAAAAAAAAAACTAAAAACTAATAAAAAAACTAAAAAAGCTAAAAAACTAAAAAAACTAAAAAAACTAAAAAAAGGTAAAAAAAAAAAAAACTAAAAACTAAAAAAGAAAAAACTAAAAAAAAGGAAAAAACTGAAAAATAAGAGAAAAAGAAAACTAAAAAAATATTAATAAATATAAAAAATATAAATATAAATATAATATAAATTAGCAATCAACAAAGCACCGAGACACAAATGACGACCGGGACACAGGGAGTATAAATGACGACCAGGACATAAGTAAAAAAAAAAAAAACTAAAAAAACTAAAAAAATGGTAAAAACTACAAAAAAACTAAAAACTAATAAAAAAACTTAAAAAATCTAAAAATCTAAATAAACTAAAAAAGAAAGAAAAGAAAAAAGGAAAAAAATAAAGGAGAAAAACAAAACTAAAAAACGAATGTATATACAGACCGGGACACCGGGATACAAATGACGACCGGGACACAGGGAATATAAATGACGACCGGGACACAGGGACACAACTACAATGGGGACGCCGGGGGGCACAGGGGGATATAAATGACGACCGGGACACCGGGACACAAGGAATATAAATGACGCCCGGGACACTCAAAGAGAAATCACAGACTGGAACACCGGGACACAAATGACGACCGGGACACAGGGAATATAAATGACGACCGGGACACAGGGACATAACTACAAAGGGGACGCCGGGGTGCACAGGGGGATATATAAATGACGATGGCGACTCAGGGAATGGTCGATTAGCAATCACCATCAACAAAGCTCAAGGGCAATCATTAGAATCATGAGGTATAGATCTGAATACGGATTGTTTTCCCATGGACCATTATATGTTGAATGTTCAAGAGTCGGTAAACCTGAAAATCTATTTATATGCACAGACAATGGGACAGCAAAGAATGTTGTATATTCGTAAGTTTTACGTAGTTAAAAACATATATATATATATATATATATATATATCTATATATATAAAATATATATATATCTATATATATATATATATATCTATATATATATCTATATATATATATATCTAGATATATATCTAGATATCTAGATATCTCTATATCTAGATATCTATATATATATCTAGATATATATATATATATCTATATATATATATATATCTAGATATATATATATCTATATATATATCTATATATATATATCTATATATATAATAATAAGTTGTCTGTGTGTGGATCTGTGTGTGGATCAGGTGACGTCATGTTTGTCCGCATATGACGTCTGAATTATTTCACACTAATACAAAAGAAGAAAAAAACTAAAAAAGGTAAAAACTACAAAAAAAACTAAAAAGAAAAAAAAAACTAAAAAAGCTAAAAAACTAAAAAAAAACTAAAAAAAGGTAAAAATCTAATAACTAAAAAAAAACTGAAAAAAATAAAAAAAGGCAAAAACTACAAAAAAAATAAAAACTAATAAAAAAACTAAAAAAGCTAAAAAACTAAAAAAACTAAAAAAAACTAAAAAAAGGTAAAAAACTAAAAAAAACTAAAAACTAAAAAAGAAAAAAACTAAAAAAAAGGAAAAAACTGAAAAATAAAAGAGAAAAAGAAAACTAAAAAAATATGAATAAATATATATAAAAATAAGTTGTTTGTGGGTTATGTCTGTCTGTCTGTCTGTCGAGTGACGTCGTGTTTGTCCGCATATGACGTCTGAATTATTTCACACTAATACAAAAGAAGAAAAAAAACTAAAAAAGGCAAAAACTACAAAAAAAACTAAAAAGAAAAAAACTAAAAAAGCTAAAAAACTAAAAAAACTAAAAAAAGGTAAAAAACTAAAAACTAAAAAAACTGAAAAAACTAAAAAAAGGCAAAAACTAAAAAAAAACTAAAAACTAATAAAAAAACTAAAAAAGCTAAAAAACTAAAAAAACTAAAAAAACTAAAAAAACTAAAAAAAGGTAAAAAACAAAAAAAAACTAAAAACTAAAAAAGAAAAAACTAAAAAAAAGGAAAAAACTGAAAAATAAGAGAAAAAGAAAACTAAAAAAATATTAATAAATATAAAAAATATAAATATAAATATAATATAAATTAGCAATCAACAAAGCACCGAGACACAAATGACGACCGGGACACAGGGAGTATAAATGACAACCAGGACATAAGTAAAAAAAAAAAACTAAAAAAACTAAAAAAATGGTAAAAACTACAAAAAAAACTAAAAACTAATAAAAAAACTAAAAAATCGAAAAATCTAAATAAACTAAAAAAGAAAAAAAGAAAAAAGGAAAAAAATAAAGGAGAAAAACAAAACTAAAAAACGAATGTATATACAGACCGGGACACCGGGATACAAATGACGACCGGGACACAGGGAATATAAATGACGACCGGGACACAGGGACACAACTACAATGGGGACGCCGGGGGGCACAGGGGGATATAAATGACGACCGGGACACTGGGACACAAGGAATATAAATGACGCCCGGGACACTCAAAGAGAAATCACAGACTGGAACACCGGGACACAAATGACGACCGGGACACAGGGAATATAAATGACGACCGGGACACAGGGACATAACTACAAAGGGGACGCCGGGGTGCACAGGGAGATATATAAATGACGATGGCGACTCAGGGAATGGTCGATTAGCAATCACCATCAACAAAGCTCAAGGGCAATCATTAGAATCATGAGGTATAGATCTGAATACGGATTGTTTTCCCATGGACCATTATATGTTGCATGTTCAAGAGTCGGTAAACCTGACAATCTATTTATGTGCACAGACAATGGGACAGCAAAGAATGTTGTATATTCGCAAGTTTTACGTAGTTAAAAACATATATATATATATATATATATATATATATATATATATATATATATATATATATTATATATATATATATATATATATATATATATATATATATATATATATATTCACAGGTGGGACATAGGGACACAACTACAATGGCGCGTAACTAATATGGCGCGTAACGACTTACGCGCGCGGGGGGGCTTGGGGGGGCGCGAAGCGCCCCCACCAACTAGGTGTTGGGGTGGCGCGAAGCGCCACCCCAACAGCTAGTAATCCTATGAATATCTTAACAGCTCGACTGCAGAGCTTTAGAACCTGTTATTTGACATGTCTTTTGGAAAACATGGATGTAACATCTACTCCCTCAAACAAATTCAGATTTATGTTTTGTCCAAGAATTGAGCTAGTCTTTTGAATTAATGCAGCGGAAGAATCTTAATTTTGAAGTTTATTAGAAACATTTCATCTCGTTTTTCTACCCAGAGGACTTAATTCTAGTGTGTTGTATGGATGTCTTGGTTCCCTCATAGTTATTGATCTCTCTCATCTATGGTTCCTTTTCCTTTCGCACATTAATCCCAAGTTTGCGGTTTTATCAAGACCGTGTCAATGATTTTTGTTCAAATAGGGGGGATTTTTTTTCCGTTGGGGAGGTCACAAATAAAAAACAGAAAATTAAAAATTTCTTATATATATTTTTGTTTCGTTTTTACGAGTAGGACAACAGTTTTTGGGAAGTTCAAACCCCCTACCCCCCTCCCTGGATAAGACCTTGGATTTTATAACTTGAATAATACTGACCTGTTGCAAGACTGTTCTTTTTGTATTTCTTAGGTTTATTTTCCTTTTCGCCCCCGTATGTTTTATATATGGATACGTTATAGCTATTTTAGCCTAAATTTTTTGCTGGGTCGTCATCGATTCCGTTTTTGAAAATATACCAAAGCCAATTAAGAAAAACGCTTGTATTGAATTGTTAACTTTTAAAATGGAAATTGTTCATTTTACCATCTGAATTGATGTCTATGTAGTTATAATCAAATGCTTTAATTTTTTTCAGTACTTTTAATTCTTCTTGAAGCTTAAAAGGCTGACTGGGAACTACAATTTTTGTAAAATCTAAACCTAGATATGCCTAACAAAAATAAGCAGAAATGTCATCTTGACAGGAATAAAGTCTAAGTTGGAACTCTGTTTCTGTGTCCCCTTCCTTAACACTTACATTTCTAATTAATAATTTCATTTCCTTATGTACTTTGATAACAAGCCGGTGATGGAATCAGTAAAAATTTTAGTTCGAGCTTCTGTAGTTTCCCAGGAATCTTTTCCAGAGAATGCATCGACTAGACTATTTTTGTGTGTATTCAGAGAGAGATGTCTGTGTAAATCGATGAATTGCTCTCATGGGAACGGACACAGAAACTCTTGATTTTCTTTCAAACTGATGCTGACGATGTTGCGGATGATTAGCGAGAAACCTCAAATCAATTGTGAACCGTCGATTGTTCTTCAAATATTTTGTTGAAACTTATATGGGAAGAAGTGTTTTTCACAGTACAGTGATGAAATAGGTTGATTCTTCTTATTATTCTGTCTTTATTTTTACTGGTAATTGTCAACGATATGCTAGGAAAAAAAAGTAGATGGGCGAAATAGGCCATAAAGGATAAGCGCATAAAAGAAGAAGTAGATAATACTAAATTATTATGATAGTAAAACAGTTCAAAATAGGGATGAAACCTTTTTATTGACAGTGAATAGATATAAAATTATTTAACTGGATATTTCGAACACATATACAGTGTTCATCATCAGCAGAAGTTATCTACAAAACTATTGGATTAAAAATTTTTCATAAAAGTCCTTGAGCGAGTTAAACACTTAAAAAAAAATATCAAAACGAGCATAAAAAAAATAAAATAAAAAAACAGAAGAAAGACCAACCAGAACGAGTAAAACTTCCAAAAGACGGGATGCGATACCCATCTGAAAGATTATCTAAGAGCGTTACTTCAGATTGAAACATATCTTTAGGAGTTTGTACCCACAAGTGTGAGTCTCAGAAAACCATTGAGGGATTTATGTCTTCCCTACTGCATACAGAGATTGATTTTGCAAAACTGATTTTTATTTCATGATATTAGAACTTTTTAAAGAATCCTAAGGGTGGGGCTTAGTCTCATCTACAGGTCCGTTGCTCTGCTAATTTTTAATGGTGGTATACGTAGTTGTCTGTCCTTATTCAGTGGCGAAATGTTTTGCCAAGCTTGTTGTGATACTATCATTATCACATAGTCAAGGTACATTTTTCTTGTAACAAAGTTTAACTAAAAATCCTTGCCATGGAAAATTGGATTATGGATATGATTTTGACGCTTTAATTTTCAATGACATAGTTATATTTGAATTTCTTTGGCAATGCCATAGTTGAGAAGCTTGTTGTGATACTATCATTATCACATAGTCAAGGTACATTTTCTTGTAACAAAGTTTAACTAAAAATCCTTGCCATGGAAAATTGGATTATGGATATGATTTTGACGCTTTGATTTTCAATGACATAGTTATATTTGAATTTCTTTGGCAATGCCATAGTTGAGAAGCTTGTTGTGATACTATCATTATCACATAGTCAAGGTACATTTTTCTTGTAACAAAGTTTAATTAGAAATCATTGCCATGGAAAATTGGATTATGGATATGATTTTGACGCTTTGATTTTCAATGACATAGTTATATTTGAATTTCTTTGGCAATGCCATAGTTGAGAAGCTTTGAGAATTCGCCAAGCTCTTGAAATACCATCATTATCAAGTAGCCGTAGTGCAAGTTTCTTGTAACGATTTATGTTAGAAAACCTTGGTTGTGGACATTTGAATGGTATACCGGTAATCTGATTTGGACACTTCGATTTTAAGCAACAGTCTGATTGTACTTTGGATTTTCTTTGAGAATGTCCTAGTTGAGGATCGTGAAATCTGTAGCTCTACTGGAGACCATTTGTAACTTGAACTATCAAATTATGTGGGTCCTTTCCCTCTTCTGAAATAAAAAAACTTCTTAATATGGGACGTAGAACCAATATACTAAAACATATTCTCTTAGAAATTACAGAACCAATTCTCTTAGAAATGCTGAAAGACGATTGACTGCCACTCGTTTTTTCTTTCGAATTCTCTCCAATTCAAGAGTAAGCTTATGTTCAGTTTCTGTATAAAAAAAGTCCTGAGCTGCAAATGTTCAGACTGAAATCAGATGGATGGATTATCTACAAAAAAAAGGCTTATGTAAAATTATTAATATTGAAAGTTTTGCACGAAACTATGCCTAATCATTTTACACGTTTAGCAACAAACCCAGAAAATACAGCGAAAAATAAAATGATAAGCCATAATATGCCAATATGAAAATATAAGCAACACAAACATTTAAGTTCTTCCTGTAAAATGAAACCTTTACAAAGGTCAAGGTTGTATTCCTTTTAATACCTATACTTGTAGCCTGTGCAACTGTCAAGTTTTGTTTGTATGAATAACAAATCCAAAATACGGCTATCATCTTTTTATTACTTTACGAAGCGGCAACACTGTTGCGGTTCCAATTACTTCAGTTGGTAAAATTAAGATATAGCGAAGCTTTGGATGTAATATATTACAAAATTTTGTCATATAGGATTAATTACTGGTTTCTTAGATGTAGTTCGAGCTTGGTTTTCTTTACTGCACGAACAGTTGACTATGTAATTGACACTATCAGTTACAAGGAATCTGGAGTAACAGAAAATTTATAAGCTTTTATCGGATAAAACAGTTCCCTGTTTTAGGAATCGAAAGCAGTTGGTATTTACTACTACTACTGCTAGTGACTCACCGCAGGTCCAAGTCGCCTGGGGCCAACACAGCTGCGCGCGTTCTATCCCAATTATTCTAAGCTTCCCTCTTTGCAGCCTCTCAAGAAATTCCATATCTTTTTAAATCCTTTCTTACTACCTCTTCCCACCGATTCGAGAGCGACATCCTTTATGTTTGGCCTTAGATGGACGGCCCAAAAGGGCGATCATTGACAATCTGTCATTTTTCATCCACAAAACGTGTCCTAGCCATTTCAAGCTTGTCAGCATTATAGCTCTTGAAGCTGGGATAGAACCACATTTTCGTATAGATTACTGCTTCAAATACGGTCAATCAGACGGGTAGCCTACCCAATGCAATCTTTAGACAATTTCTTTGGAAAACATCAAGCAAATCCTTCTCCATCTTCAGATGCGCCGTTTCTATAGTCATTATAGAAAATGAAATAATACTTCATTAATTATTTAGCAATAGACAATATATTTGAGTCTTGCAAATAAGCAATTATAAGTATTTAACTCTATTCGCTTAAGATGTATTAGCCAAAATCTCTGTCTGACGACAGGAAAACTGTGTCTTATACTCTCAGGAGGATTGTAGAAAAAAAAATTGCCTTCCTCTAAAGCAAAAATCTAAGGCTTCTGCCTAACAATTTTCGTTACAAAATTGCAGAAAACTTTTATTTTCTCTGTTTTATAACTGTATGTACGACTATGCCGAATGAATATATTATTCTTTTGCTAAAACATATAGACCAGCCAGGTCTGTATCCAGGATTTTTATGGCACTTGGTATTAACCAAGTGACATATAGCGATCGCAAATTCTGTCGGTCTGTCCCGGTTTTGCTACTTTAGGCACTTCAAGGTAAGCTAGGACGATGAAATTTGGCAGGTGTATCAGGGACCGGACCAAATTAAATTAGAAATAATCTTTTTTCCGATTTGACCATCTTGGGTTGGGGGGGGGGGGCTCGTTAATTCGGAAAAAAATAGAAAAAATGAAGTATTTTAAACTTACGAACGGGTGATGGGATCTTAATGAAATTTGATGTTTGGAAGGATATCGTGTCTCAGAGCTGTTATTTTAAATCTCGACCAGATCCGGTGCCATTGGGGGAGTTGGAGGGGAGGGAACCTAAAATCTTGGAAAACGCTTAGAATGGAGGGATCAGGATGAAACTTGGTGGGAAAAATGAGCAGAAGTCCTAGATACGTGATTGACATAACCGGAACGGATCTGCTCTGTTTGGGGGAGCTGGGGGGGATTAATTCTGAAAATTAGAAAAAATAAGGTATTTTGAACTTACGAAGGAGTGATCGGATCTGAGTGAAATTTGAAGTTTGGAAGGATATCGTGTCTCAGAGCTCTTATTTTAAACCCTGACTGCATTCTGTGACATTGGGGGGGATTGAGGGGGAACCTAAAATCTTGGAAAACGCTTAGACTGGAGGGATCAGGATGAAATTTGGTGGTAAAAACGAGCACAAGTCCTAGATACGTGATTGACATAACCGGAACGGATCTGCTCTCTTTGGAGGAGTTTTTTAATTCTGAAAAATTATAGAAAATGAGGTATTTTTAAAGTGATTGGATGTTAATGAAATTCGATGTTTTGAAGGATATCGTATCTAAGAGCTCTTATTTTAAATCCCGACCGGATCTGGTGACATTGGGGGGGGACCTAAAATCTTAGAAAACGCTTAGAGTGGAGGGATCGGGATGAAACTTGGCGGTAAAAACAATCATAGGTCCCAGATACGTGATTGACATAACCGGAACGGATCGGCTCTCTTCGGGGGAGTTGGGGAGAGCATGGTTAATTCTGAAAAATAAAAAAAGTGAGGTATTTTCAACTTCCGAAGGAGTGATCGTATCTTAATGAAATTTGATGTTTAGAAGGAATTTCTTGTCTCAGAGCTCTTATTTTAAATCCTGACCGGATCCGGTGACATTGGGGGGAGTTGGGGGGACCTAAAATATTGGAAAACGATTAGAGTGGAGGGATCGGGATGAAACTTGATGGGAAAAATAAATATAAGTCCTAGATACGTGATCGATATAATAGGAACGGATCCGCTCTCTTTTTTGGGAGTTGGGGGGGGGGAGGGTTAATTCTGAAAAATTAGAAAAATGAGTTATTTTTAACTTACGAAGGGGCGATCCAATGAAATTTGATGGTTGGAAGGATAACATGTCTCAGAGCTCTTATTTGAAATCCCGACCTGATCCAGTGAAGGGGAAGTTGGGGGGGGGGGAACCTAAAATCTTGGAAAACGCGTAGAGTGGAGGGATCGGGATGAAACTTGGTGGGAAAAATAAGCACAAGTCTTAGATACGGGATTGACATAACCGGAACGGATCTGCTCTCTTTGGGGGAGTTAGTGATCGTATCTTAATGAAATTTCATATTTCGAAGGACCTCGAAACTCAGATCTCTTATTTTGAACCCCGACTGGATCCAGTGTCATTAGGCGGGGGGGGGACTGGAAATCTTGGAAAACGCTTAAAGCAGAGAGATCAGGATGAAACTAGGTGCAAAAAATAAGCACAAGTCCAAGATAGGTGACTGACATAACCGGACCGGATCCGCTCTCTTTGGTGGAGCTGGGGGGGGGGGGTAATTCGGAAAAATTAGAAAAAATGAGGTTTTTGTAACTTACGAACGGGTGATCAGATTTTAATGAAATTTGATTACTAGAAGGATCTTGTGCTTTAGAAGTCATGCTGTAGATCCCGACCAGATCAGGTGACATTGAAGGGAGTTGGAGGGGGAAACCGGAATTCTTAGAGAACGTGAGAATCGAGGTATCTTAACAATGGGTGATCGGATCTTAATGAAACTTGATATATAGAAGAATCTTATGTCTCACATGCTCTATTTTTAATTCGAATCGGATCCGGGGACATAGAGGGTTGGAGGGGGAAACAGGAATCTTGGAAACCGGAAATCTTGGAAAACGCTTAGAGTTGAGAGATCGGGATGAAACTTGATGAGAAGAATAAGCAGAAGTTATGGATACAAGATTGACATAATTGGTACGGATACGTTCTCTTTGGGGGAGCAGGTGGTTGTTAATTTGGAAAAATTAGAAAAATTTATGTATTTTCAACTTAAGAGCGGGTGACCGGGACTTACTGAAATTTGATGTTTAGAGGTAACTCGTGTCTCAGAGCTCTTATTTCAAATCCCGACCAGATCTGTTGACATTGGAAGGAGTTGCAGGGGGAAACTGGAAATCTTGGAAAAGGTTTATAAATGTCGTAGATACGTGATTGAAGTAACCGGACTGGATCCGCTTGCTTTTGGGGAATTAGGAGGTGTGGTTCAATGCTTTGGCGAGTTTGGTGCTTCAGGACGTGCTAGGACTATGAGAATTTGGTAGGAGTGTCAGGGAGCTGTACAAATTGACTTGATAAAGTTGTTTTCCATATTCGACCATCTGGTTGGGGGAGGGGCAGAAGAGAGAGGAAAAATTAGAAAAATTAGTTATTTATAACTTACGAGTGGGTGATCGGATCTTAATGAATTTTGATATTTAGAAGGACCTCGTGACTCAGAGCTCTTATTTTAAATTCCGACCGGCATTAAGCCTCTGATTTTCCTTGTAAAGCAGTCTATTGATTCTTAGAATTTTGCTAGATCTCATACCATATGAGCACTTGGGTCTTGGCTCTTCTGACCTCGTCACAAGTGCCATATGAGCTTTTAGCTCTTGTTTTCGGGAGAGGTGGGGTACAAAAGGATTTTTTTTGGAGGAAGGAGTACAAAAAACTTTAAAATACTAATCAAAAAAGTTTTTAGATTCATTTTATAACATTTTTACGAGTCAGACATTTTTTTCGCGGGGGGGGGGGGTCAAACCCTCTGACCTGGGGATAGGGGGGTTAGGGTACCAAGGCCGTATCAATGGGGTGGGGGGCGCATTGATACGACCTTGGTAACAGCAGTGAAGATTGTCGGATGACTGGCATAAAAAAGGAAAATTCTATGTAACCATATAATATGTTCAATATTATTTTGCATAAAGCTGGGGAGAAAATATATCTCTTGAGATAAAACAGTCATTCGATAGATCAAAGCTCTTTCTACAGCTGTATTTATACTAAACGAACTTAATCATGCAGCATAATAACTGGTTTCTTAGAAGTAGTTTAAGCTTGGTTTTCAGTACTGCATGAATAGTTTTTTTTCTTCTTTGAAGGAAGTACAGTTTTATATTTTCTGCTACTTAACTTTCTTGATTTTATGCTAATGTTCAACTTTCTAAAACTATGGCCGATTGAGTTCGTGCTGTTTTGATACAGCTGCAGAAGGAGTTTTGATATATTGGTTGGCTATTTCATCTCTAGGGGAATTTCTATCCCTAATTTCTTGGTGAATATTATTCACGCATAGAAAGAATATGTGAAGCTTGTCTTCCTGTGATTGGTTTATTCCTGTAAAGAAATTTTTGCCCAAAAAGTATATTTTTAGACCCTTAATGGCTTTCCTTTCCATTCCTTTTTTAAAGGAAATCATTTTTCCAATAAATATTTATGGTTCACTCTGGATTCAAAGTAAAAATTGATAGAATCCTTCCAAGACTTGATCTAGAACTCTTTATTGGCTCAATGTATTTTAGAAGAGAATTTGTGTCAAACTAAAAATTTATTTCATTCTTCTGATAATTCATGCAATGTAGGAACGCTGATTGTTTTGTCACATAAATGTAGGGTGTTATGGTAAGAAAATGGAGTTCTAGAAATTGCTTGTTTAAATTTGTAGGTCGCTCGTCTTAGTCTCATGGTGGGATATTCTCTACTACATCACACAAGTAACTTTTTCGTCAATGTATTGTTATTTGTAACTCAATATAAAATTAGATCAATTTATTTAAAAGTCTTATAACGCTATTCTGTGAATTTTTTCCAATAGTGGTGTCAATTTGGGGGTGAGAGGGCAGGGAGATATAGGCCCTCCCCTAGACTTTAAAAAAATATCTTTTTTAGCATATTCATTAAAAAATTAGAAAACTACAAAATTTCCTCCCTCCCCAGATTAAAAAAAAAATACATTTGCATCTACTTTATTTTTGCAGGTTGACGCCTCTTATGGCTCCAGTGCATTCAAATATTCAGCTTTAAGTTTTAAAAACTTCATCCTTTTTATGCTTCGCGTTTTTCTGGTTTTTTGAAGCCTTTTTTTGAAGACAAATTTTTGTGTCCTTAGTTTTCTGCATTGTATCTCTTTGCATTAATAAATGACATGAATAGAGTTTTTTCTTATTATCTTTCCTGTGTAGCTCGAGTAATTTGCTTTCTCTCTCCAAAAAGTACATCTGTTGTACTTTCTATAACTGGGCTGTCAAGATTATAATGTTTCTGCTGAACTTTCTAAAATTACGACAGACAGGATAGGGCAACTTGAATGGGGCTGTTCTGTTATGGCCAGTGGGAGTGGCTCATGTCCTTCCTGAAATTTGCAAACGTATTCTTTGAATGCATTATATATAAAAAACACCTATTTCTTGGTCTAGGCTTTTTTGTTTCTACGAGTTCCTTCATGAACCAAAATGATCAAGCGCCTTTTTTTAATAATATCGATCAAATACAATATAGTATAACTGGGTAGTGGTAGTTACTGGTTATATACTTTTTTCAAAACTATACTAAAATGAATTCAAGCACATTCCAAAATCCATATTGTGGTTTGCACTAAAATAAGCAGCGAATGTATGTTCCTTTTTAGCTTCTTCCACTGTTTGTTATATAAACTTAATGAACTGGTATAACCTATTCGGTAAAAGATTTAAAGTGTGATTATACAAAAAAACTAGTTTTTTTTAACTGAAAGTAAGGAGCGAAATTAGAACTTAAAACGAATAGAAATTACTCCGTGTATGAAAGGGGCTGTTCCCTTCTGAACGTCCCGCTCTGTACGCTAAAGTTTGACTCCTCTCAATTCCACTTTATTAAACAGTAAGAAACTTTAGCGTAAAGAGCGGTACGTTGAGAAGGGAACAGCCCCTTTCATACACGGAGTAATTTCTGTTCGTTTTAAGTTTTAATGTCGCTCCTTACTTTCAGTTATAAAAATGTTTTTTTTTTATTTAATCTCGGAACATTTTTGAAATAATGCATGTTTGATTTTGGCTCTCCGCACATAAATTATTAAAATGAAGTTTGCATATTAATTTTTTTTTGGCTAAATAGCTTTCTCTTAGTTTTGATCAGAAGATTTTGAGAAAAAAGGGGTTGGGGAGGAGGCCTAGATGCCCCCCAATTTTATTCGGTTACTTAAAAGGCAACTAGAACTTTTAATTTTGAACGAAGGTTTTTATTAGTAAAAAATATACGTAACTTAAGAATTAACTTACGTAACAACTTCTATATTCTTATATTTTTATTATGTATATGAGGGGGTTTGTACCCCTCATTAATACCTCGCTCTTTACACTGAAGCTTAAATTTTGTCCCAATTCTTTAAGAATGACCCCTGAATCAGAAAGGCCTTAGTATAAATAGTTGAAATTACTAAAAATACTTTAGCGTAAAGAAAGAGGTATCTAGGAGGAGAAGAACCCCTCATATGCGTAATAATCTCTGTTCATTTTAAGTTTTAATGCTGCTCCTTACTTTCAGTTAAAAAAACTTTTTCATATTTATTTTCTCATTGTTTTTTTTATACCAATGATAGAAAATCCTGCGCCCCCTTCATTGAATTTCTCTTCCCCCATGACATATTCCTCCAAGGAAAGATTCTCCAACATATCCCCCTCCCCTTAACCCTCCTCCCCCTGAAACCAAAAAATCCCCTCGAAACCAAAAAATCCCCCCGAAAACGTCTTTACACTTCCCAATAACCATTACTGTATGTAAACACTGGTCAAAGTTTGTAACTTGCAGCCCCTCCCCCGGGGACTGTGGGGGAGTAAGTCATCCCTAAAGGCATAATTATTATTTTTTTGACTATGCTGAACAAAATAGCTATCTCAAAATTTTGACCCGTTGACTTTGGGAAGAAATGAGCGTGGGAGGGGGCCTAGGTGCCCTCCAATTTTTTGGTCACTTAAACAAGGCTCTAGAAATTTTCATTCCCGTTAGAATGAGCCCTCTTGCGACACTCTAGGGCCACGTGGTCGTTACGATCACCCTGAAAAAAAAAAAACGCACCCGTGATCGGTCTTCTGGCAAAAATTATGAAGCTCCGCATTTTGGTATTTAGGAGCTTGAAACTTTTTCAATAGGGTTCTCTGATACGCTGAATTCGGTGGTGTAATTTTGGCTAAGATTCTATGGCTTTCCAAAATAAGTTTCCTCCTATTTTGCAAAATAAGGCAAATTTTCTCAGGCTCGTAACTTTTGATGAGTAAGACTAAATTTGATGAAACTTATATATTTAAAATCAGTATAAAAATCCGATTCTTTTAATGTATCTTTTAGTATCGAAATTCCGTTTTTTAGAGTTTCCTTTACTATTGAGCCCTTCGCTCCTTACTACAGTTCGTTACCACGAACTGTTTGATTGTCACTTTTATTCTGGATTTTCTCTAAGGATGGAAAAGGTGAGATCAATAGCATTGGAATAGAACCTTTTTTATTATGCTAAGTAGAAATTTCAAGAAATTGCCGACAGAAAAGTAAATGAAAATCAATTTCAGGATGATCAGTAAGAAAAGCTCTATGTTTCTTGGTGTGGAGAAAACAACAGAGGTTGACCAATTGAACAAGTGGGAGGAAAGGAGACGGAGGTATGCAGAAAGAAAAGGAAAGTTAAAAATGGGGGTAAGTTGCAATTATTTAAAGCAGTAAATTTTTGTTGTTTCATAGCCAATCCTCTTGAGTTCTTGAAGTTAAAACTATAAGATAAAGGGGTAAGTTAAAGGCCATATAAGATAAAAGCCATAAGCTAAAGGATGAAGCGGATCCTGACCCCCTATAGTCCGTGTATCTAGCTCGTGATTTCTAGTGCCACATAAATATTGTTAACCTTATATCTCCTAGGAATTCCCCTGTTTTTTATTTTGCAAACCAATAATTTAATGAAATGAAATGAATAGTGATTTGATATCTTAACAATAGAAACTTGATCAATTTTCTAATAGTTTGCCTTCTCAATCTAACCTAGTTTTCACTACATGGTCTTGACAATAGTAAAATGGACGCCTGTAGGGAGGAAGGCTGAGCTTTACTGTCTGATGTTCTTATTAGGTTTGATGTGTTGTTCGTATTTCCCAAAAAAACTGGTTTTTTTTTGCAAGGAATGAACCATCTAGTTGAGAAATGAATGATACACAAAACAACAATTTTAAGCAATTTTACTGATACCTTGGAGGAAAAGAGTATGTTTTGTAGTTTCCTTTCCCCCCTGGAAACTAGAACAATATATATAAAAAAACATGATTTGTGGAAACTCATCTAACTTTTGTCACATCCGCATTGATTTTGCATTTCCTATGTAAAATTTTCTCCTGGAAACTTTCCTCCCCTGAGAAAATTCTCCCGAGAAAAATTTCCTCCTGTCTGCGCAGAAAATTCGCTCCCCCATCCCGGAAAAAATCCATATATTTTCCGATAACAAGTACTATTTGTAAACAATAGACAAATTGCATAACTTACAGCCCTCTCCTCAGGGACTGTTGTGAGCCATGTCATCCCCAGGGGTATAGCTATTGGACGATCGGTATTCCGACTTAGGGGAAAAAGGGTCGGGGAAGGTGGCCAGTTGCCCTCCAATCTGTTCGGTCACTTAAAAACAGCACTAGAGCCTTTAATTTTCATTTAAATGAGGCCTCTCCTGATCTTGTAGGACTATTGGTTCGATTCGATCACCCCTGGCAGAAAAAAAGTAAACACGCATCATTAACCTTTCAACTATGCTGAACAAGATATCTATCTCAAAATTTTGATCGGACTACTTTCAGGAAAATGGGGCTTGTGAGGGGGCTATCTTCCCTACAATTTTGTCGGTCACTTAAAAAGGACATTAAAAATTTCGATTTCCGATCAAATGAACCCTATCCCGATTTTCTAGGATCGCTGGTTTAATATGATCACCCTAGAAAAGTAAAAAAAAAACAAATTCACGCATCCTTGATCTTTCTTCTACAAAAAATACAAAATTCCTCATTTTTGTCGACAAGAGCCTGAAACCTCTACAGTATTTTTCTGCTGGTGTGATTTCCACTAAGATTGCTTGACTTGTTGGGAATGTTTTCCCCCTTTTTCGTAAATCTGACAGATTTTCTCAATCTTGTGGCTTTTGATGGGTACCATTAGAGGATTTGATGGGTACACTCTAGAAGAGTAATGAAACAAAAGGCTTGCTTGTGTAAAAATGTAAAAAAATAACGTTGATACTTTTTAAGATCGCTGGTCATGGACTAGTTTCACCGGGGATTCTATTGAAAAGAAATAAAACCGAAAAGACTCGGAAAATTAAATCAGCGTAACATCACACATCCATTAGTGACTCAGAAAATTATGTTTTCCAAACTATTTGATTATTTACCTGGTCAACAATGCATACATGTAGGTTAAAATAACAATTCAGTCTAAATTATAGTTGAAAAGATAGATGCTGCATCGATGGTGCATAAAAAGACCTAGTCTACATTGAATTTCTTTTAACTCAACAAGTGGTACACATTTGCTAATTCACAAAATTATGATCACCTAGACGGGACCAATCTCTTTTATAATGAAGTAGAAAGTAATAAATATAATTATCGTATATTCGATCAGAATTTTGCTGAAAGTCCTTTTAACCAGTTAACCTCTTCTACTACTACCAAGGTACGTGATCGTATGTTAGATACTACCATATTCTGGAGATGAGGATCTGGAGATTTTGTATATTGGTTACTATTGATTTTACAGTCGTATTATTAAATAGCACAACGGCCATTTGGACTTGGTGGAAACGAGTCAAAGTCGACTTTAAGTTGTATTTCTAATTATTCTAATTATATAAATGTATATTCTAATTATATATATATATATATATATATATATATATATATATATATATATATTGCTATATATTTTTATTGCAGTACAATATGTTGCTATTCTAATTATTTAGATGTGGATTGTTGTGAGTTTTTCAATATTAGTACTGGAAAAACTAAAAATATATGAAGAACCTATGTATCCCTGTGAAGCTAGAAGCATGTCTAGCATTTGACAAAGATAATATTGTTGCATTGAAAATGGCGAAGCTTTTTGCTATTATTGATCCACTGATACGCAGAACAGCTGAAGGGGGGTGACAAAGGTAGCTGCCCTGGGCACGGTGGCTGGGGGCCGTGCCTGGGGGGCTGCCGACTTTAAGCAGAATTTTTGGTTTGATTACATTTCTTTGCTTATATGGGAGTCAAGAGTGGGTGCTGTAGTTAATTTTTTCCTGGGCACCATCAACCCTAGGAACGGCTCTGCTGTTGCAGTACAGCCGAGTGCTGATATTTGTAGCGTATCAAATGTTAAACAACTTTATATTTAAGCTGGAGTTGTTGCTAATTCATTTACCATTGGATTGAAAGCGTTTGAATTTTTTTTAGTCCTGGAAGTAAAAGTTGTTTCAGCAAGTCCATATTTGAGGCTATACTACAAAGGGGCGTGTGTAGCATTTCCCCATTCTTTTTCTTTGACTTGCTATATAGCTTTAATTAAATATTAAAGAAAACATGATTTTAGAAGCAGTTGCTTACTCCGCTAATAAAAACTGGTCACATTTTAAAGCCACCCAAGAAAAAAAAGGCTGTGTAAGCCCCTCCTCAATCGCTCTATGAGAAACTTGATGAAAGATGCCCTTTTTTCCAAATTTGAAAGCAGGATGAAACAGTTCTATTTGATTCTGTAAGTAACGAACCGTAAGTAAGGAGCGACTCAGTTCAATAGTAACCGAAACTCTAAAAAGCGAAATTTTGATATCTACAAATAATCAGAAAGGTCAGCTTATTATGCTGATTCCAAATATTTAAGACTCATCAAGTTTAGTATTACCCATCAAAAGTTACAAACCTGAGAAACTTGACTTGATTTACTGACGAAATAAAAAAAACAATACATACACTCGTTCCCGTATTGCCAACATGCCAGAGGTTATTAACGGCCAATACGGGGATTTGAGAAATCAGTCATTGGATAAAAAATATCTCAAAAACTTTGACAGAAAAATCATCAAGCAAAAATATCCTTCTTCTAATATCATAAAGTAGAAAAATAAACAAACAACAAATAAACGAAAACTAAACAACAAAAATGTAAGCATTTTTTTCAGCTACTCAATAAGATATTTTTAAGTATTTTTTTTTCGAGAACGAGATTAGAAAAATCAATTCTTCTATATATTTGGGCAATATAAGAGTATTCCATATGAAAGGAAATAAATCACTTCACAAGATTATCGCATATACCCTATTCACAAAACATTAAACGGAAAAACTAAACAAACGACTTTTATCTACTCAATAAGATATTAAAAAAAAAAATCGGAACGAACTGAGCAAAATTGATTCTTTTGTATGGTTGGGCAACCTATACCACACCTCTACACCAATATGTTGTGATGACAGTGCACCTCTATATGATAGTCCCTGATTTGCCCTATTTTTAAAATAGGGGAGAAACACCCCCTAGAATTCAAGGAATATTGATGAAAATCACACCATCAGATTCATCGTATCAGAGAACCCAACTGTAGAAGTTTCAAATTCTTATATACAAAAGTGTGGAATTTTGCTGTTTTTACCAAAATGCGCGTTTATCTGTTTATCAGTTTTGTTTTTTTTATTATTATTCAGGGGTGATCGTATTGAAATAATGGTTCTGAAAAATTGGGAGATGTTCATTTCAACGGAAAGTAAAATTTCTAGTGGCCTTTTAAAATGAGAAATAAGATTGGAGGGAAACTGGCCCCCTCCCATGCTCATTTATTTCTCAAAGTTATCTGATCAACATTTTTGAGATATCCATTTTGTTGAATATAGTTTAACGATCAGATAACTATGTCTTTAGGGGTAAAATGACCCCTACAGTCTGTGGGGAGAGGCCTGTAAGCTGTAAAAATTTGCCCATTCGTTACGTGTAGTATTTGTTATTGGGAAGTATACAGGCTATTTTCTACGTGGTTTGATTTCCGGAAAAAAATTCTACGGAAGGGGGTATTATTGGAATGATCGAGAAACGTTGAGAGATTGAAGTCTTTTTCAAGCAAAAGTATGTTATGGATAAACTTTCAGACTAAATCGTCCGCAAAAAAAAAATTACGGGGAGGGGGATTTTCAGCTAGAATTAAACTATCTGGAGGGAACTTGACAGGGGGGAGGGAGAGTACTTTACGTTGGATGAAATTTTCATGGAAGATTTTTCCGTTAGGGGGGGGGGGGTATATTTCATGGAGGCAGAGCTTTACCTGCACTATTGAAAAACGAACAGAAATTAGATAAATAAAATAGTTTTTTAACTGAAAGTAAGGAGCAACATTAAGACGAGAAACGAACTGAAGTTTTTCCTTATATGAAGGGTTGTTCCCTCCTCAATATCTTTGCTCTTTACGCTTAAGTTTGACTGTTTGTCCCAATATTTTAAGAATGGCTACTGAAACACAGAGGCCATTTAACTAGAATAGGAAGCTTTTTTAAAAAGTGCTATCAGCTTTAGCGTAAAGAGCAAGGTGTTGAAGAGTGGGAACTCTTCATATACGGAATAATTTCGGTTCGTTTTGAGTTTTAATGTTGCTCCTTACTTTTATTTAAAAAAAATTCAAAACAAGAAAAATAACGATGAAATTTGTTGAGATAGCAAATAATATTGTAAATACAATCTAAGCAAATAGTTATGCTATATATGTAACAGCTGTCATCACAGGAATATAATATAAAACAAATAAAATGAAATAAAACTTACTGAAAAAATATCATCGATTAATCAGATTTTAAAACTGAAATCACAAAATAGATTTTGAAAGAGTCTCAACTTCCTCAACTCACATAAGTTCAGCCAAGCTAACAGCCAAGGTCTTCATAAGTTCAGTCAGGGTCTTTGTCAGTATTTATATTGGAATTGCTTTGCAAATTAGATAAGTATCCCAGATGTTTGTAAGTATCCCACATGAAAAATAGTATCCCCGTATCCCAGTATCCTAAGTATCCTAAAGTATCCCCAGTATCCTAAGTATCCCAGGTGAAAAATATCGCATATCCACCTTTCAATTAATCATCCCATCAATGGAGTAAATAATTTAATGTATGATTTTAACGCTACTCTTTAGTGAAAATCTTAGCCTTTGGTAGACCATGATCATGAACATTTGCTCCCTAAGGGGACGGTATTGAAATTAAGGGCTCGAGTATCCTTTTCAAAATGTGTAAAAGAGATATTGCTATTTTCAGGACGCTGGTCGTCGACTAGGGTCAATGGGGGACACTGTTGATAGCAGCATCCTTCCAGCTTCAATGCCTTTGCTTCCTGAAGAGTTTAGGAAAGATTCTGTGACTGCCATGACCTGGAATGGATTAGTAGCCGTGACAGAGGTAAGCTCACTTTGCGTGGCAATAAGTAGATATGCATAATAGTTAGAGAGTCGCTCTATGTTTAGAAATACTGTAGTGTGTTTATGAAGCAGTATGTTTTTTCAAAAATCAAAATGCGAAGACCATTATTAACTTGAGTCTTTATTGAGATTGATTATTCAAACATTCCTTTAGCTTCTTCTTCTTCCTCTTCATCTCAGGCTTTGGATTTTTACAGCAACTCTTGCGACATTTTAGAAATAGCTTTTTGTATTATCCTTCTAGTTCTTAGTAAGGATTTAGTTTTTATGGTACTTGGTATTAACCAAGTTACATATAGCAATCGCAAATTCTGTCAGTCTGTCGGTCCCGGTTTTGCTACTTTAGGCACTTCCAGGTAAGCTAGGACGATGAAATTTGGCAGGCGTATCAGGGACCGGACCAGATTATATAATAAATATTCTTTTTCCCGATTTGACTATATGGGGGTGGGGGTGGGGGGCCCGTTAATTTGAAAAAAATAGAAAAATTAAAGTATTTTTAACTTACGAACGGTTGATCAGATTTTAATGAAATTTGATGTTTGGAAGGATATCATGTCTCAGAGCTGTTATTTTAAATCCCGACTGGATCTGATGACATTGGGGGGGATTTGGGAGGGGGAAACCTAAAATCTTGGAAAACACTTGGAGTGGAGGGATCGGGATGAAACTTGGTGGGAAAAATAAACACAAGTCCTAGATACATGATTGACATAACCTAGAAAAAATGAGGTATTTTTAACTTACGAACGGGTGATCGGATCTCAATGAAATTTGATATCTAGAAGGATATCGTGTCTCAGAGCTCTAATTTTTAATTCCGACTAGATCCTTTGACATTGGGGGGATTCGGAGGGGAAACCGTAATTCTTGGAAAACGTGAAAATTGGGGTATTTTTATCTTGCGAATAAGTCATCGGATCTTAATGAAATTCGATATTTAGAAGGAATTGATGTCTCAGAGCTCTTATTTCAAATCCCGACCAGATCTTTTGACATTTGGGGGAGTTGGAGGGGGAAATCTTGGAAAACACTTGGAGTGGAGGAATCGGAATGAAGCTTGTTGGATAGAATAAGCAAATGTCCTTGATACGTGATTGACGTAACCGTACTGGATTCGCTCTCTTTGGGGGAGTTGGGAGAGGGGTTCAGTGATTTGGCGAGTTTGGTGCTTCTTGACGTGCTAGGACGATGAAAATTGGTAGGTGTGTCAGGGAGCTGCACAAATTGACTTGATAAAGTCGTTTTCCCAGATTCGACCATCTGAGGGGCTGAAGGGAGAGGAAAAATTTGAAAAATTGAGGTATTTTTAACTTACGAGTGGGTAATCGAATCTTAATGAATTTTGATATTTAGAAGGATCTCGTGACTCAGAGCTCTTATTTCTAATCCTTACCAGCATTAAGCCTCTGATTTTCCTTTTAAAGCAATCTATTAATTCTTAGAATTTTGCTAGAGCTCATACCATATGAGCTCTTGGCTCTTGCCTCTTCCGACCTCGTCACAAGTGCCATATGAGGTCTTAGCTCTTGTTTTACAGTAGTGTTACTGCTTTAAACAATCCGAAAGAAAACCCAGGGATATTGTAATGTACTACCCTTGAGCAACGTCAACCTTGCTATCTCTGAGGAAAATGCTAATTGTCTAATGCTCATTCACAAAGGTCAACAGTTAATGCGGAGGAGATTCATCTTGCGTAAATATTGATTCATGAGTATTCTCCCAGATGTTGACAAGTGTCCATATTTCAGTTTTTAGTTTGGTGAGGTACATTTTAGAATTCAATGTGCCATAGCCTGCAGCATGAAAGGCTCTCCAGTCCTACCTGGACCCACTCCACACTCTACTGTTATTTAAGGTTCATTCTGAAATTTCGCTGAGCCAACAAGAGGCTCTTCATCTACCCAGTAATGATAGTTACGACGGTTCAGAACCCATTCATCTGAAATGCTGCTTTATCACCCAAAGAATTTTTTTAAGGACGTGGCCAGTCATCATAACAAGTCAATATAACCTCTGCAAAGCCCTTATGAGTGTTGCAGCATTTGTTAGAGACCAGTTGACAGTAATGCGACTTCCAAGTGCGCTGTTGAAACTCCGTCCCGAAGCAATGTTCGTATAGTATGAAAAGAGTAGCCACTATCCCTTGCCGCTAGCTGAATAAATTTTTTTGGCTCTGAGCAAAAATTTTTTAAAACTGTTTTTATTAACTCCGGTTTGCTGATGCTAAAGATCAGCTGCCTTATTTAAAGTCTATTGCTTAAGATGATTCTATGAGTTTCACGTTATGATTTCTGATTGTCAGAGCCACATTTTTGCATCGGTCTGAGCACGCATGGTCTACCACCATCTTTGAGCTTAAGCAACTGATTTCCAATTTTCGTAGCACGCCACCAAGCCGTGTATGCACTTTCATGAACTTTTCCTTTTATTTTAAGTTATTAATTACCTTGAAACAAAAAAAAAAACAGCTATTAAATTTCATATACAATGGAACATATGTTAAATATTTTTGATAAACATAGCTTTAATTACAAAAATAATAGTAAACATTTTTCATAAATATATATAAATATATATATATATATATATATATATATATATATATATATATATATATATATATATATATATTTATACATATATATATGTATATATATATTTTAAGAACTGAGTTTTCAATCATCTATTGGCAGTTCCTACCACGAAAATCAATAAAAGGCTGACAATATTTTATGTATGAAATTTAGGCCTGTCATTTTGTTTCTCGTCTGGAGCCATGATTGTTTTTTTTCCATTTGGTCATTTTAAACCACCAAACGATTGAGGATTTGTCTATAGGCGAATTGACACCAAATTTAGCTCTTCTGTCTGGTTAGACTATAGGCTCAAGGTAAAAAAATCAATTCAAAACTGTTGTAACTTTCATATAGTTTTTTTTTTCATGCCTTTGTGTCTTCTTTCTGAGTCATTAATGTTAACGACTGTAATTTGGTTTGCCTTTGCCATGTTTCTTTGTTGCTCTTTGATTTATTTTTTCCTCTCTCGTTTGCTTTTTCTTTTGTCTGCTATAGTGACGACTTAATTCAACAGAATTAAATTTTACAATGCTCAACTGATATTTGATGGTCATCTAAGAAATTCACTTTTGTGGTTTTGTGTTATTTTCACCAGCTTTATATTTATGTCAAACCTTATTATAAGTCAAGCCTTATGTTACAATTGTAGTACTTTGCCCCTGTTGCTTGATCGAGTTTTCTTGTCGACGATTTAAAAAAAGAAGTTGTTTCACCACCCCAAAGAATTTGTCAACTACGTTGACTTAGAATTGTCAAAATTGACGTAGAATTGTCAAAGAATTGTCAACTACGTCAACTACGTTGACGTAGTTGAATTTGTCAACTACGTTTCAGCTCCTACTGGGTTTAATCATTACTATTTCTGCATGGTAACAATTCTATAGTATTCGTTAAATTTTTTCGGATTGATATATGTTAAGTTAGGATGGCGTCACCGTGCGGTAGTATTGCCTCTGAAACCAGGAGATCAAATAAAAATGGCTTCGAGATATACTGCAAAATAACGTATAAAGCACTAAAAATAATGTAGTGGAAGAATGGATATAGTAGTTGGTTGTCCTCATTCCCACAATATGAAAATTACAGCTCTTGACCAATATTATTTGAAAGGACAACTCGCCTTCAAGACTGCTTGTTTCAATGTTGTTGAACAAAAATGTTGTATTAACAAATGTTAAAACAAAAATGTCAAATGTTGTATTAACAACATTTGCTGTAGCGTTGTTTACATCATTTACAACCTCAGTTGTAGTGTGTAGCGTTGTTTGGCCAAGTACTTTTTCAAACTAATTCTTTCCTATTTATGTGATCAGTGAGACAGAGATATGTCGAACGACTTATCCTTCTTTTATATAGTGTATCTAAGACTAACCAGTGTTTTATTCTTAAATATCAGCGCAGATTATTGCCACAATGTTTCGATGAAGTGTTTGTGGCTGGTTGTGTTCTCCACGAACACTGTAACACACGAATATCTCAAATTACACACCCTCAGGTTGTAAGTCGAAAATCTTTTTTTTCTATTCGTCATGCTGGGCCAGGCTGTTATAATGTTTGACCAAGTGAGTTCTTAACGGATGAAACTGTAGCAAATTTTAGAACTAGGTTAAAATCTCCGTGTTATTCTGACTAAGTCACTAATCGTTGCATTTTGATCATCATTTGGGTTTTCTAGAAAGTGGTACTGAGAGAAAGGTAATAATTATAGTTTTTTTGGTTTTTAGAAGTATCACACCAAGTAGAGTGCGACAGAGTCTAATTTTTATATATTTTCGTTTTTTTGGCCTGTATTTTTTTCTTTTTTTCTCTCTTTTGGGTGATGGCTATGTAAATGTTATATTTTTTTTTAAAGGGTTTTCAGTCAAAGCAAGTTCACTTCTGGCTTGAGATATATTTGTTTGTTTAGTGTAAATATAACTTGAAGTTAAGTCATCAAGTCAATATTGATGATTTTATTTTAAAATAAATTATACCATAGGTTTTAAGACATATTTTAGATTTTTTTTTACTGTTCTTTGCCTGCCATTGCTTTAATAAGTTTAGTTTTAAGCTCTTGAGTTGTTCACTCTTAATTTTTTGCTGAAACAATAACAGCAAGGGGTTGAAAACGTAAACGTAAAGAACCCGAAAAAATGTTGAGCAGCCTGCTCTTTGTTTATTACTAGCCCTCCCCCCGGCCAATGCTTGGACTCTGATTAATTAGAATAAAGGTTATTAAAAATTAGTAAGGGATAAAGGGATTAATAGAAGATGGACCATGAACTGGAACATGCTAGAAATCATTATATATGCCTTAATGTGAATTCTAATGCTAAACGTTGTCATATATAATGGAATTATATATGTCATTGTGTTGCAAGAGCAACACTTCGGTTTTGTCGTGTTTTTTTGGTTTTTTTTTATTCCTAGCACCCTGATTTCAGCTTTTTCCTAGAAAGTAGTAAGGGTCTAACCTCTGTGGTTTTTACGGAAATTGTGGACCATGTCCACAATCCATGTTTCCACAATCCGGCCAATTGTGGAAATTGGCCGGATTGATGAATATGACTTTGTATTTTGGAAAGCTTCGTAGAACTCTTGCCTGGGGCCAAAAAGCATGGTTTTTGCTAGTCCTTGAGCCAGAGCCTATAGTATGTGAAGTGAAGTGGAGTTTTATGGCCTATGTCAGAGAACTATCTGAAGTTTTGTAGTCAAGCTTTTGTTTCATCAAACCATGTTTCTGCTTTCGAGTGGAAAGCTCCGTTCTAGCAGGCGAGCAGACAGGCACCAGTTTCAAATTGAAGATGGACTAAAATCTATAAATGTTAAATATATGCGGCAGTTACCCGGTCCCACAGCCAATATATCATCTTTGAGTGAAAAATAGAAAATTTTTTAGAAACAAGTGGCATTTTCCCATGGGTTCGAAAGTGATGCCATCTATTGTTTCTACCCATTTCTGTGCGTGATTTCAGCTGAGTTTATCATTCGCTTTTTCGTACTTGGAATTGCAGTAGAGAAATGGTATCAGATGTGCCTCTTAAACTTTAAAAGTTTTCTCATTGCTAAAGAAATTAGAGTTTATCCTTTGCTCCTTTCTAAGTGATGACGGTAGAAACTTGGCCTATGGCAAAAAAGTCAACTTTTGAACTAAGACAGATAGATTTTTTTTGACGGCAGTCGATGGCTCTTGATGAGCTGATCAAAGTATATGTCATCCATTTTCTGGTAGAAAAATTCCTTCTTGAGATGTACCAGTTTGAAAGTTTAATGGGGCTTACAACTTCAGTAGTAAGGTACACACTGAAACCAAAAATAGGCTGATACCAATTGTGAGACATATAGGGAAGCTTTAAGCAACAGTCGGCTGTTAGCTCATTATCATCTTCGGCAATGAGGGGTTCGCAACTTTTGCTAGTTGGTGTACCTATTATTTGTTTCCAGTGTATTCGATGGTAAGACCAATTTGGTTCCAGTCGTAAGACATGTAGGGGAATTGTTTATTTTAGGATCCTTACAGATTAACAACTTTAGCGTTTAATCGAAGCAAGGAAACAAAACCAAAGTGTTGCTCTCGTAACACATTGCTCGGCGAAGCCGAACAAACGTTCCCGCAAAACCTCACGTTGCCCATGCAACGTAGATCTAGTTTTAACTAAGGTTTATATAATCCAGAATTTTTATAACCTCTGAGATTTTAACAATAACGAAACAGAATAAAATAAAAAAATAAGTAGTAAATGATTTTTTCGTCCATCTTATTATTAATCTCCCATCTTTCATCTTACCTTATTTGTTTTATTTCTGTTTTGAAAGAGGAAGCCAATAAAGAAGGAGAGGGTCAGCAGTAAAAATAAATTACTTGCTTTAGACATTTAGATCTTAGGATTTCAGGGCCATTTGTGTCGCTCAAGTTTGCGAACAAACCTTTCTAGTCATTCCTCAGCTGGGCAACAACAAGTAAATTTTCCCGTTCTGAACTTAATGAAGTATTAAACTTTTAAAGTATCTTTTGTTCTGGTAACGGAGAGCTCAATTTAGGATCTTCTTGCCTTATTGTTGTAATTGCCGTCTATGCAACTATTCATTTCCTCAGCTGTTAAGAGGAGAATCTCATGCATTTCAATTTATTTGTGAATATTAGCTATTTTCATGCTTTTATGGAAGTCCCTAAAATCAAGCGAAGGCTCTTATTCCTCTCTAAAATTGAGGTTAGTTCCTAAAGCCTCTTTTTTGCTTTGTTTAAAAGTTAGATCTCCCCAAGGCTATAAAAGTTGTGTGTTTCTAAAGTTTGACGTCAACAAATTTAATTTTTTTTTTGTCATGCGTTACTACCAGCAGATTTTTTTTTGAAAGCCTACAAAGCCAAATTTTTACTGTGAAAGAGCCGCTATCGAAGCTTAGGAATTCTGAAAAAATATTGCTGTGAGTTTATCAATTAAATTTCTGGATAATTCATATCGTTAAGAGTGGACGATGATGACTCAGGGGCGGATGCTTAATTAATGCTTGGAGGGGCTACCGAAAAAATTTGGTTCCCCTTTTGGTGCTTTCACCCCTTTTGGTGCACATTTCGATGCTTCGTTTTCTTTGTTAACGGACATCTCGAGTCTTTAAAACCTTTGGACTTATTGCATAAGAATTTCAGATATGTTAGATATCGAATATTATTTAAAAATACTTTATAAGTGCGGATGATGTAAAATAAGAGTGATATTTGGATAAGGGAGCACAAATCATCAAAATTGAAGATTCCTATTGGAATAATATGAGACTTTCACTAAGCCCCTTGCTCCCTAAAATGGATTTTAGTCTCTAAGGTTCTTTTTTTTTCCTTTCTTTAAAAGTTGGATTTACTCAAGGCTACTAAAAGTTGTGCGTTGACTAAAATTGTCGATATTTTTCTTTCTAATTCAGTTTCTCGGATTTTTTTTTTTCGTCTAAGATAAAAGCGATTGTTTAGGCTACATCGTTTTTGCCTCGACAAAGTATTCGGGCTAAAAGCCAAACTAAGTGACCCTCCTTTTCCTCCGGATAAGTTAGCTAACAGGTGATAGAGTTCAGTTGGCTTATTAATTAGGGGACGCTTTGCTGGGTGCCCTTCTGTTGCATATAAAGAGAAAAGGAATCTACTGTGAGCTTATACGGAGAGAGTGGCTCCAAAGGAAAGCGCGAAGTACTAAAGATATGATATATTACATTTTATCTTATTGAATATTAAAAACAGTTTCTAATTATGATAGTTCTCCTATCTTGAACAGCCTTCTCTATATCTACTTCTTTACCAGTCGCATCTGAATATATGTAGCATTTTTTGCAGATAAAAGGCTTTGCCTTTTAAGTGTTATTTGGGATAAGAATGGGAAAATATAAATTCAAGAAGGCTTAGTTAGAAGACAACAATGTGACAGAACAGCAAATGAAATTGTGAGATTTGTTTGTTTTCTAATTCAGTTATTGTAACTTAATGCTTGTCTGTCATAAGGGGTCTTATGTTTCACCACAGTATTTCAGAACTATCGATCACAAAAGGCTGTAGAAGTAAAGTTCAAGCCAACTCAGCATTGGTCTCAGTGCTACCTCTGTCAAAAAAGTAACGGCTAACGGTCCTTATGTTGTCAGAGTTGAAACCAAAGTAGTGGAAATAGTATGAGCATTGACAATGATTGAATTTAACTATCTGGGAAACTCTGCTGGTGGGATTAGGGACTTCTTTGGATTGAAAAACAAAACAAAAACACATTGATCAAGAAGCTCCTTCTTTGGGTTAACCGTGTTGCTTGTTTATTAACTCAAGCTATAGGACCCCATATTTCTAGGTGTATCCTTGGTCAAATCTGTGTATTGTCAATCTTGGTGAGATCTTGTCAATCTGTCAAATCTTGGTCAATCTGTGCATCCCCAGCTGTAACATTGGTCAAAAAGCTTATTCTTTGGGTTAACCAAGTTGCTTGTTTATTAAATCAAGCTATTGGACCCCATATTTCCAGGTGTATCCTTGGTCAAATCTGTGTATTGTCAATCCTGGTCAAATCTTGTCAATCTGTCAAATCTTGGTCAATCTGCGTATTCTCAGGTGTAACATTGATCAAAAATCTTCTTCTTTGGGTTAACCAAGTTGTTTGTTTATTTACTCAAGCTATTGGACCCCATATTTCCAGGTGTATCCTTGGTCAAATCTGTGTATTGTCAATCTTGGTCAGATCTTGTCAATCTGTCAAATCTTGGTCAATCTGTGTATCCCCAGGTGTAACATTGGTCAAAAAGCTTATTCTTTCGGTTAACCAAGTTGCTTGTTTATTAAATCAAGCTATTGGACCCCATATTTCCAGGTGTATCCTTGGTCAAATCTGTGTATTGTCAATCTTGGTCAAATCTTGTCAATCTGTCAAATCTTGATCAATCTGTGTATCCCCAGGTGTAACATTGGTCAAAAAGCTTCTTCTTTGGGTTAACCAAGTTTTTTGTTTATTAACTCAAGCTATTGGACCCAATATTTCCAGGTGTATCCTTGGTTAAATCTGTGTATTGTCAATCTTGGTCAAATCTTGTCAATCTGTCAAATCTTGATCAATCTGTGTATCTCCAGGTGTAACATTGGTCAAAAAGCTGCTTATTTGGGTTAACCACGCTGTTTGTTTATTAACTCAAGCTATTGGACCCCATATTTCCAGGTGTATCCGTGATGTAATTAAATTGTTGAGCTCAGGAAAATAGAAACTAGGTAAGGGCTAGTGAGAATCCTATTTTGGTCTTTAAAGATTAAACGAACTGTAGAAAGACTTCATAAGATGTCTTTTCTCATAACACTTGGTCAAATCAGAAATTGTCAGAAGAATCAGTGATGGTGGGTCGCCAATGTCTAAATATTCTCCTTTTAGCATCAAGCTAAAATGGTCTGAATGTTAAAAAAAAATACACCTTTTCTGCTGATAGAGTGATAAATACAAATTGAAGAGCATTAAATGTCTACTTGGTTATGGTACTTGCAAGATATATTTCGTATGCAATACTTTTTTGAAAGGTTTGTAGGAAATTGGCGCGACTTGTGCTCAAGGCTATGGAGTCGGAGTTTTAGTAGATTTTTGTTGAATGTTGTCAGAGTTGAAGTCGATGTATTGAAAATGTCTGGAGTCTGAGTTGGTTGTAACTAATAAAATCTAGTTAAATGAAGCTTTAAAACAGGGCTTTGGAGTCGGATTTGGAGTGGGAGTTTTAACAATTTTCTTTGAATTGATTTGAAGTTGGACTTGGTATATTGAAAATGTCTGAAGTCTGAGTTGGAATCGGTATATTGAAAATGTCTGAAGTCGGAGTTGGAGTCGGTATAATAAAAATGTCTGAAGGCGGAGTCGGAGTCGTTTATAACTTATAACCGATTTCACAATTCTGCTTGTGCTGATCTGATTACCGAATTTTACTACTTTTTTCTTCCGTAAGGCCTTCTGAAACCGAATCTTGGGTCTGATATAGTCCCTCAAGAGGTACTTTTTTCAAATGCTTTGGCCTTTAAACCCGTGGCATCCCCATATTCTCCTTGTTTTAGAACTTTAGCATTACAGACTATGTCAAATTATTTAGTATTAAGTTACCTACTTGGTACAGTTGTCACAAGCGCTAAAACATTTTTCTGGCTTATCATCTAAATTTCAAATTGGCAATGTTGATATATCGTAGTTATATGGACAGGGAATAATTTCTATTCTTCCACATGTTTTAAGTTAGCTTAAGGCGAATATATTACGTCCAGTTTGGTCTGATTACCGAATTTTACTACTTTTTTCTTCCATAAGGCCTCCTGAAACCGATAGTCCCTTGAGAGGTACTTTTTTCAAAGCTTCGGCCTTTAAACCCGTGGCGTCTCTATATTCTCCTTTTTTTAGAACTCTAGCATCAGAGACTCTGTCAAACCATCAGCGTTTTGCTATTATGTTTTTTGTATTGTATTGTGAATTAATTAATTAAATTAAAGAATTTAAATAACCTGTCGTTTCGCTGTCATGCTAAAAATTAAGGTAGGAAAAACGGCGAAAACGGAGGGCTTAAATGGAAGGGGAAAACGGTGTTTTGCTCTGAAAAACGAACAAGAAAGGCTATACGCGAAGGACATAAAACGCGAGATGAACGACAAAAATGAACGCATCTGATTGTATCTACTGCATGGCTTTTTATGTGAACAATTCACTCTGATCACGTAGTAACACAGTTGCAATGGCAGACGCCGTTATTCCTCTTAGCCTCTTTCTCAGGGGTTGGCCAACCGTCAGTGCGTCTGCGGTAACTCCGACTCGTTCATTCCAAGTTTCGTCTGAATTTTGGAAGCCAAAGTTCCCGTTTCCAAACGATTTCTCCTGTCTGTCTTTACTCTTTTGAGTAACATGAACCGTCTTTCTGAAGCTACGTTTGGAAATGACAAGGAGAAAAAGTACTGTACAAACTTTGCTAAGTTCAGCTGTCATAGTAACTCTTTCATCGTCGTTGACATTCTCTGAATGTTCCTGCCATCCTTTGTCAACGGCACTTCTTGACCACCCTGGCAACGAGTAGCGTCTTAAATAAGGAGCAAGGGTGGGTGGGTTTAGTGACTTATCGTTTTTGGGTTCAATAAAACTAACCCCCTCATAGGTATCATCGTCAAAACTGAACCTTTTCTGTATCTGAATGATAATCTCTATAAAAATCTTTAGCTGACAAATACATTGTTTCAGTTTCGGCTTTCAGCTTTTTCTTTTTGTAGTCTGGCTGATCACTAGTTTCCGTGTCACTGGTCAACTTGGCAATTTCTTCTGCCGCATTTAAGCCAAGGTAAATATTTTTCAGAGGCAGGTGCTGCGAAATATTTTCAGGGTCAATAGTTATTCCCTTTTCTTGAACATACTTGGTGGTCATGGAATTTAGTGACGAAGTCTTTACAAGTTTCACTGTCTCTTCTTTCAAAACATGAAACAGTAGAGCATCTGCTTGGAACATCGTATTAAAGTCTATTAATAGTCCAAGGATGTACTCCGTAAACATTATTATGACTGTCGCAGGCAGGTTTTTGTATCACAAGCTCATTTCCACATGTGAAGTCTTCAAATGCCAAATTCTTGAAATAAAGCTTCGGGGGTATCTAAAGCTGAAGTATCCGTCTCACACAGGCATGAATTGAGAGTCATCTTGTTTGTTCAGGTGTAAAAATCTTCAGCCGGTCCATATTGCAAAAGTCCTGGAGCTCTCCAAAAGCGCTGAATAGTTTTGCCCTAATTCACAAAATTATTATAAATCGTCCTGCATAGATCTCCTTAAGTTTTCGGAAGCTTTTTATATGCATAAGATGCTACAAGATGGATCTTATGGCGAATACACTTCGCGACAGTAACTCAAAGGTAGTTTTCCTTTACAAGTGAAGAAACAGCGATGGGCCCATCATAACGCTTGCAGTGTCACCGCAGAAACCAATTCAATTGGTCAGTGGAACTCTCTTCCCAAGATCTGCAGAGAATTCCTAAGTTTTTGCAACACCATTTCCGCAGTTCCGTTGGGATATTCCATAAGGTCTATTAAATTCACCTCTGTTTCCAAATTCTCGTTTAGATGCTTTACCTGACTTTAGACATTTTTTGCCTGCCATTTCACGCAAATTAACGGTCCTGTGCCAATTTTAAATTCTTGGTCAACCTGCCTGAGACTCTTGGCAGGCATGACTCGCTAAAAGATAATAAACAAATATTAGCTCAATAAGAGAGGCACAGTTATTCCCGCCGTTTATCCGTGCCATTAATCAAACACTTGGAAAACTATTGGTTCTATCACTATCTTAGCTCTATGACTATCTACCTTGGTTCTGCTACGCTGGGATTAACGCATGGACGCATAATAGATAGACATATCTATTAACAAATGAACTAACATCATTTTTATACAATTCTAATAAGGGGTGGGGGATTAATGCCAGAATTGCCTCTCATCTGTCTTGGCTTTTTCTACTATTAGCCAGGACTTGATGCCCAGAACTATTCAATTTTAATTCAAACACAGATGACCAATTGTTTAGCTGTTGCAACATCAGTTGTCTCGTCAATTGTGATCGAAAAAGGGTTCGGTTCTTTTTCAGGGACTCCACCAGCAGGTCCTCGTATTATACTGACATGCCCTGGTGGCCTATGTTTATCTCTTTCTGCTTACCCAGTCTTACTTTATCAGTAACATACTTAAGTGGCATATTTTTCAGCAATGGGACTAACTTTTCAACCAGCAAAAATGGTAAATTGTTGTCAATAAGAAATGCTGCAATTTTGGCTCCTGTATCTTGTACTACATCGTTTGATACAAACCCTGGGGACTGAGTTACAGGCTTTGGAATTGAATTTAAAGCTTTGAGGCTATTCTTGTGTTGTTCTAACCGGGAATGTTTTCTCAAACCTGTCTACCCTTCTTTATATGAAATTTTAATTGAGCATATCGAGCTCCAAGCCGATTCTTCATTAGATTTCTTTGTTAACCATCCAGAAAATTCTTTCTCGTTCTCCCATTCTTTTAGATATTTTTGTTTATATTCTTTTTCCCTTTCTCTGTGTCAACAGATGAACCTCTTGTCTTTATTATTTCACATACATCATTTGAGTCTGACAAGTTTTCTTCTAAATCCATCTTACCTCAGACCTAAGAGAGGTATGACTAAGAAAGAGAGACTAAAGTGAAAACTTATCTGATGTTAATTAAGCCCACAAAGAGGGCGTTCCATTTTCTGGAAAGCACTAAGATGAAGGAAGCTGCTTTTTAAAATTTCGAAAATTTATTGTCCATCTTCAATCTGGAAGTACAACTGGCACTAATCAGAAGCTTAGCTTACACTACTATTGATCATAATTTATGTTGTAAAAAGAAAAAAAAAAGAACAAAGAATTTTCATGAGAAAGAAAGTAGTAAAGAAGTAAAACAATATACGAAAAAACTCAACAACACCATCACTCACCTGTCTAGTAACAGAAACAAGGTACCCTGTGTTGGCCGAACGCCCACAGGTAATGTAATAAATTCTGTGAATATATTTGTTCATTTAGGATTAACCTAGGGTGAACTCGTCAGTACCAGAGCAGATGGCAATCAGGAAATTCCAAGAAAAATTTTATTCTAGATAAAAACACTTGAGTTTAATATTTGAAATTTCTGCAAAGCTGTCCTAAATAGCTCAATAAACAATTATCAAATTTCCTGGGAGCTTTTGGGAAATACAGAGGTATTAATATCCAAAGACAAGCATCGTTCATTGACTTGGACTAGTAGTTTCAAGAAAATACAAACCACCCTAGCATACAATGCCAGCTAAAGAAGAATCTGGAAACTAAAATAAGTTTCAAATTCTCTTAATTATACAGGAAGAGGACTGTTAACGGAAAATGTGAACCTAAGTAAACTAACATTGTGAACCAGTCAGCACGAATTCATAGATTCTACTAGAATGCCGAAACAATTCGAGTTTTTGTGGCCAGTACTCTTCTGGTGCTCACGCTGGGTATGACCAGGTCAAAATGTTGCTTTCCAACTATACAAAACTGCTGTGGCAACATGTTTAGTTGTCTGCCCAACTTTGTGCTTAAATTTTCTTCATCACATCACATGTGCCTACAAATCTGTGTGAGCAGCAAAAATAAAGCAAAAGTGTGACTAGAAGCCTGTTTATGATCTGTTTTGTTAATTCTTAACATTTTTACTCATATATCTTGGAGAGTAGGGTTACTCCTTAACGTGCCAAGTAACTGTTTACTTTGCACATATGGCAATAGTCCCCTTCCTGTAGAATTCTAGAGCTGGTACAGGTCAGAGGATGTTCATTTATTCCATTAGAAACTCGTTCGCCCTAACCTAGGGAGGTAGGTTGATAACCCAGGTGAGTATTTATAGTTTTTGGGTTGAGATCGCCATCTGTTCAGTTCAGTTCAAGTGTTGGGATAAGTTGGGACCTGGAGCCACCTGCAAAACGAAAGGAACAGAATACAATTACCAATTACAGGAGTGCTATGTGGGTTATTGTAGCTTTTGAGTTTGTAACTGACAAACTAAGAGTGAAAATACAACCAAACCCATAAGATTGGGGCGATAGATTTTCTTCAAGCCATCCATTGCCTTCTGTTCTACAGAGCAACCGCAGACAGAGTCTAATTTTTGTCATATTTCTTTCAATTTTTAGTGACTTTGAACCACTTTTAACTTACTGATCAGCTGGACCCACAAAGTACTAGTTCCCGTCTAGTTCCAGTCTTCTTGGTGCAAGCCGACACCTATAGCTAGTTTATGACTTGAAATAATACAAACCTTGAAGGCGTTTAAACGATCAAAAACAGAAAATCAATGCAACCACTCTGGAATGGATTGTGGGCTATGCTTAATATATGTGTCAAAAAATTCAAATCGTGCTTCTTTCAAATCGTGCTTCCTCAACTGCCTGTGACATGGCTGCGTTATTTTGCCCCAGAAAAAGTCCCTGAAAGACCACAGACAATCGCCTTATAAAAAAACAAAGAATGACCTCGAAGTAATATTTTTCATGGATTAAGTTTTTGGAGATTTTCCTTAGTTTCGATATCTTCTTTTTTTTGTTGGGAGATGGATTAGAAATTCGGTAGATCTCTGGAAAAATCGGTAGAATTGAAAACAGTGGTAGTGGACGAAAGGAGCTGAAAGTCGCAATGAGCTATGGACATGTACTGGTATACGTGTTCCATAATGGGCGTCAACGCAGCGTAAACAGATCCAGGGGCGGATCTAGAGCAAAAACTTGGGGGAGGCCCAATGTGACAAGTTGCCAATAGGCGAAATCTTGGGGGGAGGTCATTGTGACAAATATGCCAATAATTGACCAAATTGACAAATTTATTCTAATAAAAAGAGTAAAAAAGAGAAAAAACAAAGAATGTGGGTGTCAGAAAAAATCTTGGGGGTTCGAGGTCTATCCTTCCCCCTGGGATCCGCCACTGACCAGATCGCTTGCACTGTTGCCAGTCTCGTTACTTTTCTGCCTTAAGATGTAGCTTTGCGCCTTGTTGAGGGAACTTGACTACAATAGAAACACCCAATCTCTTCTCCTCTTGGCATAGAATTCAAGTTACTATGAATTCTGGATAAAATAAACATTCCTGTATATAATAATAGTTAGAAGACCAGAGTCTAAGCTTTTTCTTTTCAATCTAAACACAGGAATCTGCCATCTTTATAATACAAAAGTAATAGAACTGTTTTCCAAAATTTCGGAAAATATTTCCTCATCAGTAATATCACTGAATTCTGAAATTCGTATGACATCCCCCAGTTCATCAGGTATCTTTTCAAAATCTCCTGTAACATCTTTCACCAAAGGTAAGAACCTATAGATGAGACTATGTTGTAGTAATGTAAGCGGATTAATGGAGCTATTATTTGTTGGGATTGTGAAATCATACCTTAGAAAACATTTTAATTGAAAACCAAGGTTTTGATTAGAATCGGTGAACAACTTTTTATGGTTACGATAACAATTGAAATGCTCGAAAGAAAGAGCTCTATTAAATGTTTCCGTGACAGTTTTCTCTTTTCAAACAGTTCGTGGTAACGAACTGCAGCAAGGAGCGACTCGGCTTAAAAGGAACCAAAACTCTAAAAAACTGAATTTTTATTACAATAGTTACATCAAAAGAATCGCATTTTAATGCTGATTGTAAATATATAAGTTTCATTAAGTTTAGAATTACCCATCACGAGCTTGAGAAAATTTACCGTATTTTAGAAAATAGGGGGAAACTCCCCTTAAAAGTCATAGAATCTTAAAATCACACCATCGGATTCAGCGTATCAGAGAATCCTACAGTAGAAGTTTCAAGCTCCTATCTACAAAAATGTGGAATTTTGCATTTTTTGCCACAAGACAGATCACGGATGCGTGTTTATTTGTTTGTTTTTTTTGTTGTTTTTTCTCCCCAGGGGTGATCGTATCGACCAAGTGGTCCTAGAATGTCGTGAGAGATCTCATTCTAACGGAAATTAGAAGTTCTAGCGCCCTTTTTAAAGGACCAAAAAAATGGAGGGCAATTAGGCCCCGTCCCACGCTAATTTTCTCCCAAAGTCACCGAATCAAAATTCTGAGATAGGCATTTATTCAGCACAGTCGAAAAACCAAATAACTATGTCTTTTGGCGATGACTTACTCCCCACAGTACCCGTGGGAGGGGCTAGAAGTTACAAACTTTGACCAGTGTTTACATATAGTAATGGCTATTGGGAAGTGCACAGACGCTTTCAGGGGGATTTTTTGGTTTTGAGGGAGGGGCTGAGGGGAGGGGTTATGCGGGGTGAACTTTCCAGGGAGAAATTTGTAATGGGGAAGAAAATTTCCATGAAGGGGGCGCATTCTTTTTTTAGCATTCTTCTCAAAGAACAATGAAAATGTAAATATGAAAAGTTTTTTCAACTGAAAGTAAGGAGCAGCATTAAAACATACGAGTTTAGAAGTTCGTTACGTAAGTTAATTCGTAAGTTACGTATATTTTTACCAATAAAAACGTTTGCGAAAAATTAAAATTCCTAGTTACCTTTTTAAATAACCAAAAAATTGGAGGGTAACTAGGCCTACTCCCCGCTCCTTTTTTCTCAAAATAGTCAGACCAAAACTATGAAAAAGCCATTTAGCCATAAAAATAAGTTAATATGCAAATTTCGTTTTAATTATTCATGTGCGGAGAGCCAAAATCAGAACATACATTAATTCAAAAACGTTCAGAAATTAAATAAAAAAAAACAAGTTTTTTAACTGAAAGTAAGAAGCGATATTAAAACTTAAAATGAACAAAAATTACTCCGCATATGAAAGGGGCTGTTCCCCCTTCAACGCCCCGCTCTTTACGCTAAAGTTTGACTCTTTCTCTCAACTCTACTTTTTAAAACAATAAAAAATGCTCCTTACTTTCTGTTTAAAAACTTGTTTTTTTATTTAATTTTAAGAAAACATAGAGCCATAGTGTTAAGTTTTAGCTATGATTTTGTTTTTCATGACGCAAAACTTAAAATATTCAAATCTTTTCAAAATGCCACGTCATGATATGGAGGAGGGATAATAAGACGATTCCAAATAAGAGTAAAATTTACATTAACCTCAGAGGGGGATTAAAGAGCAAAACAAAGCATACTACAACATAATGCACCCCTTTAGCACCCAACTACTTTCTTAACAAACATCAATTAACCACTTCCTTAACAAACATCAATCAAAATAAAAATAGAATTTAATAATTGAAATCGTAAAATCATCAGGTATCAGATGAATCCACAGTATCGGACGAATCAGGTATTAGAGGGATAATCAGACGAATCCACAAAATAAAACAAAAAATTATTTACATTAACCTTAGAAGAGGTTTAAAAAACAAAACAAAGCATACCACAACATCGACTGCCCTCTTACCACTGACTTAACACTCATTTACTCCCTTAACAAACATCAATATAATCTAATTTCTTAGACCACACTGCTTTTCCATTTATGAAATATTAAGCAAGAAAAAAAGTGTTTTAATGTCAATAAAGCAGTGAACAAAAAACAAAAACAAAACAACACTTTAATAAAAAAATATTCCGAATATTTATGCCCCACGTCCGAGAGCCTTTCTCAACAGAAAAAAACCCGGAAAGAACGAAAAAAAAATTTAAAAATAAGACACTGAAAAAAACACGACAACTAAACACGCGAAGAAGAAGAAAAATAAATAAATAAGTATAACTCACATTATAAACAAGCTTCCAGTACGTTTGTTTCTAATGTGAGTTGTTCTTATTTATTTAATAAATTTGTGCAAAGCAATTTAGAAACAGGATTCTTTTTCCGTTTAAGGTTGAATTTTAGTGACTTTTTTTATATCTAATATAAAATGTTATTTCTGTAGTTTCGGTTGTCAAACCGGCTATTATTTTATTTTCCTTCAAATATTATGGATTCATCAATCAAGATACAGAAGGTCTAAGATCAATCATATCTAAAACATTTAAAGCCAAACTGGCTTACCGTGACAAGGCAAAGAGAGAAAAATATCTTCAGGAAAAAATTAATAGAAACAATACCAACGAAAACGAGTCCACAACTTTGTCGACTTTTTTTTTGTGTGTGTTGTTTTTTGAAAACATTTTTTTGTTGCTATTTTTCCGTTGAAAAAGGCTTCCAGACTTGGGGCCGAAATATTGGGAATATATTTTTAATTAAAATAACGTTTTGTTTTATTTTTTGTTCACTGCATTATTGAAATTAAAACCTGTTTTTTCTTGCTTAATTTTTTGATCTATCTATTGTATATATCCTGTCAATTTAATCAATAAAATCCCACGTAGAAAACTATCCATTTTCAACAGCCTTTTAAATACACTTACATCATATCTACTTTTAATATCCCCATTTAACGGGCTTCCAATGTAACAGCTTGTTATGGCCTTTGAGAGCAGCTTTAATTTTTACCTATATTTTTATATAACTAGTAAAAATTTGTAAAATAAATTGACAATGAGAACTTTTGATAATTTGGTAAAGGCAAAGAAAAATAAACCAAAAGAAAGAAAAGATTGATTAGGTTCTATGTTCTTCTGTAAGTGATTAAATCAGTCTTAAAACATATTTTGGCTGAGTGGGTAAATTTTGACTAATTTTTAAATGTACCTAGGTAATTTGCATGATTGCCATGCTAGTTACTCATAGGTATGAGTTGTCATGTTGTGCAGTTCGTGCAAAATTTTGTATCTTTCTATACGAGCTGGGCAGTATTGCCGTTGTGACATCTTAAAGTTTAGCTGTTTTCCGTGGCTGATATAGCTTGAACAGTTTAATAGATATTGTTATTTTTATTATCAAATTATCAAATATTGTTGATTAGAGGAAAAAAAAATTGTGCAAAGCAATTTAGAAACAGGCTCCTTTTTCTGTTTAAGGTTGAATTTTAGTGATTTTTTTGTATCTAATTTAGATAGTTATTTCTATAGTTTCGGTTATCAGTTATCAGGTTATCAGAAAGCAGCTCTTCGCCAAATGGGGTAGTAAGAAGATTTAAGGGAATTGGAACTGGGAGTGTGTAAAAAGGGAGTATTTTAATATATTGAGATGAATGAGGAGCTTGCGAAGCTGTGATGGGCTCAGGTGGCTAGGTGCTGCGGCTAGTTGTCAGAAGTAGTTGTAGTAGATATAGAATTATGTTGTAAAATGGACTGACAGTAGACGAAATTAGGATTACTACAGTTTAAGATGTAAAATGGATTGACAGTAGACGAAAAGGATTACTTCTGGATTAGTTAAATTTGGCTGGACCACCGTCTCCAATTTCTTAACCATAGTCAGTAGTTGTAAGGTTTGTTCAATAAAATTTTATACATTGTGAGAAAATAATAGTAATAAAAAAGCATTTTTCTCATTAAAGAAGATTAAAGTTTTTAAGTTTGACACCTTGAAAATATTGTTTTGTCAGATAAAGTAATATTGAAAGTTATCTAGTTGTAAAAGACAGCGAGGAAAACGAGAAATGATAGCGTTTAGTCTACATGAAATAGGGCCAAACAATCGACTGCTTAATTTTCTATGAGCCAATTCTTCACTCCAAATTTTTCCGCTATTTTTGAAAAAAGAGCCAATTCCTAGATCACTGTGACTGATATGTAGTTCTTGGAAGGCACCACAGGGTTATTGTGCTTTCTTTTTTCATTTCTTTTTTTTTTGTAGTAACTATACTCTTTAAAGACTACCGCTATTGTTCAACGTAGTTTGAAATATCTGATATTAAGGCTGCTGTTGTTCAAATTAATCAGCTCTTACGTTAAATTAGTGAAACTGAAGAAGCGTATTGAGAACAATATTGAAAACAGATCTTACTCTTTTTCAATGGAAATTTGTTTTGCTACCATTATAAAGCGTTGCAAGAACTATGCTAATCAGTAATAACGGTGATGAAAAAGGATTGTATCAAAAGCAAAGATCAATACGAAGATTCAAAACTTTTGAACCTCCTCCTCAAAGTAATTAAGAATTTCATCTCTGTTAAGCTTAGTTTTTCATTAAAATCCTAGCTGACTAATTTACTTTGTTCTTCTGACTCGGCTTTTACTTTGAGCTCCATAAGGGAAAATTGCCAGCATCTGCAGGATATTGAGCTCTTTTTTTCTATATTTGGTTTTGGCAGTTATGAGACCCTATTGTTGTTGAGTCAATATATATAGCAAAATATTTATTCTTTTGCAAGGGCGTATCCACGATTTTCGTTCGGGTTGTGGTGGTTACTTTTCTTTGGGGAGTGGGGGAGGGGCAAAAAAGTTTAAAAAATGGATAATAAATTGTTTATGTTCATTTTTGTTGCGTTTTTACGAGTCGAACAAAAGTTTTGGGTGGGGGAAGTTCAAACCCGGCAAACCCCTCCCTTCCTTGGATACGGCCTTGTTCTGTTGATAAATATTGTTGATTAGAGGAAAAAATTCGTGCAAAGCAATTTAGAAACAGACTTCTTTTTCTGTTTAAGGTTGAATTTTAGTGATTTTTTTGTATCTAATTTAGATAGTTATTTCTGTAGTTTCGGTTATCAGTGCGGTATAGATATTATTTTATTTTCCTTCAAATATTATGGATTCATCAATCAAGATATAGAAGCTCTAAAATCAATCGTATATAAAACATCTAAAGCCAAACTGGCCTACCGTTACAAGGCAAAGAGAGAAAAATATCTTGAGGAAAAAATTAATAGAAAAAATACCAACAATTGTCGTTTGTTGCGACAATTGTGCATGACAAGTTTGTTGCATGACAAAAAGTGACAATTACCACGGATATTTTGCCTGTATATAACTGGGCGCCTTCAGTGCTAAAAACAGATTAATCTAAAATATAACCAGTTAGAAGAGAAAACTGATAAAATATTAAGTTAAAACAATAAAAATGAAAAGATAAACTATATATATATATATATATATATATATATATATATATATATATATATATATATATATATATATATATATATATATATATATATATATATATACAAATACTACTTCGTGATTAAACACAGCGTAGAGAATATACAATTTGAGAATACTCTTATGAACACACAAAACTAAGTGGATAAACATATAAAGGACATGAATTTGACATGAAATTTATTATTTTGTTGGTTAGGCTTAACATGTCTATTGCTCTTGTGGCAGATTTTACATTGGCCGAACTGGGTCTCCAATTCAGAAAGCCTCCGGAAGCTTTTGTCTTGGCTTTGGCTGAGTATGTTTTCCCCATTCTAACCATTTTTACAGTTTGAGATGTATTCCATGCTCTCTTTTTTTGGCACGAACTGAAGGTATACTTGGATTTTCGGGCCTTAACTCGGGGCACCTTTTTGGTCATTGAACCTGAAGAAGCTGCTTTGGGGACATTCTCAGCTGAAAACTCCGTAAGTTTGTCGATCAAATAACGCAGTGCTCGTTGAATCGTTTGGAGGGTTGCTCTTATCCTAAGTTACGGGTTGATGAGGGATCTTCCGAGCTCTATCAACATTTGGGGGGGGGGATTTCCCTTTTGTTCTTTTTCACCGTGCCTACCTAGGTCATTGCCAAGAGTCCGGGAATTTCAATGAGCTCAATGAACGCGAACCAGCTGTCGGTTGTGATGTTGCGGCTTGAGCCCTTGAAGTCATCGACAAGGGTCATGACATTTCGCGCTGGAATTTGAAGCATTCTGGAATCCAACCATAGGTGTTTCCTTTCCAGTTTAGACAAAGGCGTTAGGTAGATAGAATATCTTAGAGTCCGCTATAAATTGGATCTTGATTCTGTACTTGCTAGGTTTGTTTGGAGCTAGAGGTTCATGTGTTTCGTGACATATGTGCCTATCTTCGAACTGAAGACAATTTTCCAGAAACTGGTGTCACTTCAGAATCAACAAAGGGCAAAAATATCCCGTCCAGTTCCATCTGCTGCAAAGAATTCTTCGCAATCCTCACTACCTGATTTTAATACTTCAGAGAGATACACAAGGCCTAGAAAGAGGCTTGTATCTCTTTGACGTCATCTGGTTGCAACTACGTTTGGTTATTTACAATGCAGAAGTAGTAACTCAGGTGGTACTAGTCAATCTTGCCGTTGGCTTGAAGGATGAGCTTCTCAAGGATCTTGGCTGTGATGAAAAGGTCCCAAGCCTTTTCTGGGATTTTATATCTCTGTTCCCTCGGAAAACCTTTGAGGACTGGAAAGTGAGTAACAAGATTACAGGCTCTCTTGCGGCTTTGAGGTGCATCAGATTTATTCCACTTTATTCGCCTATCTTTTCCAATGAAGAAGGGCTTGTTGCCATTGATTCCATGACACTTTTATCGAATTCGCTTGACAAGAGAAGTATTTTCCTCATCGCCTATCTAATTGTCTCTTGACTGCCTGTTTGTCATCTTCCTCGTCTGTACTTCCTAAAGAACTTTCTCCCTGACATCAGCGCTATTTTCAACGAAGTCCGGATAGTTCCCGTCACCCTCGTTGTTTGTTAAATCTTCATCTTCGTCTTCTAGAACGTTGAGGATATCCTTCTCTGTTAGAAGTATTTGGCTTGTTTGTGGTACTACTCCAGCTCGTCAGTTGCTTCGTAGGAGACCAGGTTCAAGATATAAATGATTTTTCTAGTTCTAAACCGAAAGAAAATTTGAGCTACCTAAAGAAATAAACAAAAAGGGTCACTTAAAAACGAAAGTATTTTCCTCTCGAATGTAGGACACTTAATAAGTTAAAAGGAAAGGAACTGTTCTCTAAAAAGCTAAAAAACTTTAAACCTTGATTTCCCTGCTAAGCACAAAAAAGTAACATAAACTGCAGGATGGGTTCTATCGGACTCAAGAGTGTAAATTACAGGTGTATGTGTGTAGCTGTAAGTGATTTCGGATATTCTTCGCCGAGGTTAAGAACTCAATTGGTCGGAAATATTCGCGAGATATAAGTCTTCTAGCTTACCCCAGTAGTACGAGATGGACATAAAACTGAGCTCTGCGGTCTGAGAGACTCCACCCTGCCAGTTAAGGGTTAAATATTTATTCAATATATGATATTTTCTAAAAAAAAAATTGGCCTAGTTAATAATCCTAATATAAATGTTTTGCAAAATCACCTGGGGTTAGTAGACACAGGACCAAAAAGAATAGCTGCGTTGGATGCAAAAAAAAAGAATTATTTTCCAGCAAAATAATTAATGTTATGTCAAATTCAGTTCTTGCTATTTTATCCAGTTACCTTTGCGTGTCCACAAACGCATTCTCAAATTGTATATACTCTACGCTGTGTTTGATCATGGAATAGTATTATATATATATATATATATATATATATATATATATATATATATATATATATATATATATATATATATATATATATATATATAAATCTTTTTGTTTTTATTGGTTTTAGCCTTATTTTATCCTTTTTCTTTTTTATTTGGATATGTTTTAGATTATTTGTGTTTTTAGGGTTGAAGACGCCTAGTTTTATACAGGCAAATTATCCGTCGTTACTGTCGTCTTTTCTTGTTTCGTTTTTTCTCGAGATTTTTCTTTGTTTGTCGAGACATAGGAAAATGAACTAAAAGAGAATGTGTGAAAAAGAGGGAGAGAGAGACATAAAGGAGTGAGAAATTTCTTACTATGGCTTAAAGATATTTCCAATCTTATGTTATGACTCTAAAGTTTTCTTCTCTGTAATCACGAAAATGAGTTTTATCTTCTAATCGAATCCTGGGTACGCTGTTTTTCTAATTAACGACATCCAATTACCACTGGAGCTAGTCTTCTGTGTTTTCATCCCAGATCAAATATCTTTTGTAATGTTATGAAAATGGTAACAATGACGACGGGAAAGAAAACTTTTTCTGCTTATCCAATAAGACTTATCAAGCTTTATTTTTTCGTGCCGAAATTGGAAGAAGATTTAATAAGTGGCAATGTTGCTAGCCTTTGATTCTTTTCTATTTTTACAGAATACAAATAATGTCTTTTTAATAGAATTGAATACTAGTATTCGAGTGGGTGGCACGTTTCTGATTTTAAAGAATAACGAATTGGTAATCTAGATAAAAATTGTGAATTTTGCTGATGTTTTAGAGTATAAATTTTATTCCTCTTTAAATTCACTTCAGTACTGTTCTGTAGCCTGTCTGTAACGATATCCAAAGCTTTAACGTTGTCCACAGCCCATGAAATCATCTGCAAGAATCAGTTTTCCTGTTCCCCTGTCGCTTAGTTTTTCCATCTAGGACTATTAACTGTTATTAATCAACTTTTTCATTGCTATCATTTCCTTTAAAAGTGTCATATGTCAGGATTTGTTTTATTGCTTCTAAATCATTTCCTTAGGGGTGTCAAAGGATAGGACTTCTTCTGGCCATAGTGGTTTATTGATTCATCAAAAAAATAAGAGTTTCTCTTTTTATGTCGGGTCAATTTTGCGGCTCTGCATCTCCAAATTTTGTGCTTGATTTAAAAAGAATTATTTTGAGATTGTGATTTGTTATTTATTGTTAAAATTTATTTTATTGGTACTTTTGCGGTGGTAGCTATTAGGAAGTTAGAAGTCTTCATTGATAGAAGCCAATCGTTTTAGGTGAGTTTGTGTCGTTGTTGGTGGATTGGATTGTTTGGTTGTTGATGTTGATGGACTGAATATATTGTTTTCTCCTGATTATTAAGGTTTGAAGGAGATACTGTATCTCCAATATTATTGCTGATCTTTGAAAGGTTTTGTGATCTTTTGAAATTATAGGAAACGAAAACATCCTTGAATCTAAATAAAAAACGAACAAACTAAAAAAAGCTGGAAGATTGAAATTGTCTGACAAAAATTACCCAAGTTAAGTCAAATGTTTTTTCAAAATTTCATTAGGCCCCACAGAATATATATGTAGAGGCATTTTTGATTTTAGAATAGTATTATAAAAAGTTGAATTGGAGATTCTGGGAGCAGATTTATTGCTACGCATATATCCTAGGAATTATTAATGCAGTTGGCTGCGGAATATATTCCTCTGCATCGTTTCTTGTACAAGAAACTTGCCAAGATGCCTGGCTACTTTAAACTTTAGTTTATTCTGGCTATATAAATGTAAATATTTTTACTTTATTCTTTTTCTTAAATGTTGCTGTAGACTTACTTAGCTTAGTTCTTTACATGCCGTCTTGCTGACGTGGTAACAACTTT